>NC_065521.1:36693828-36731814 GCF_006386435.1 Epinephelus moara | reverse complement strand
AAAAAATTCACAATACTTTTTTAAACATTGTTTGAAGCTAAATGTGGCAAAATGTTGATGTTATTTTCAGCGTGAGCCACTTTACAAACGGCACCCCATATACGTAGTATGTCATGAAAAAATGTCAGTATAATGTGCCATACAAATGTCATAATGTCATAGTATATGACATACTTCATAAATGTCATAGTGCAGAATGTCATAACAAATGTCATATTATAGCTTGTCATAAAAAATATCAGTATAGTCGTCAAAAATCGCAAACAAACGTCATAGTATAGCATGTCGTCGAAAATTATGGAAAGAAAGTCATAGCATGGTATGCCGTCCAAACTCATGAAAAAAGTCATAGTATAGTGTGTTGTTAAAAATCATGAAAAAAAAGTCATACTATAATATGTCGTCCAAAATCATGAAAAAAAGTCATAGTATAGTATGTCGTCAAAAATCTCGAACAAACGCCATAGTATAGCATGTCGTCGAATATTATGAAAAAAAGTCATAGTATAGTATGTCGTCAAAAATCACAAAAAAACGTCATAGTATAGTATGTCGTCAAAAAACATGAAAAAATGCCATAGTATAGTATGTTCTCAAAAATCAAGAAAAACCATTATACAATAACAGGTCGTCAAAAATCAAGGGCAAACGTTCTAGTATAGCATATTGTCGAAAATTATTGAAAAAAAGTCATACTATAGTATGTCGTCGAAAATTATGAAAAAACAGCATAGTATAGTATGTCGTCAAAAATCACGAACAAACGCCATAGTATAGTATATCGTCGAATATTATGGAAAAAAGTCGTAGTATACTATGTCGTCAAAAATCACAAAAAAACGTCATAGTATAGTATGTCGTCAAAAAACATGAAAAAATGCTATAGTATAGAATGTTCTTAAAAATCAAGAAAAACCATCATACAATAACAGGTCATCAAAAATCACGAACAAACGTCATAGTATAGCATATCTTCGAAAATTATGTAAAAAAAGTCATAATATAGTATATCGTCAAAAATCACGGAAAAACGTCACGTTATAGCATGTCCTCGAAAATTATGAAAAAACGGCATAGTATAGTATGTCATCAAAAATCACGAAAAAACGTCATAGTATAGTTTGTCGTCAAAAATCATAAAAAAAAACCCCTCATAGTATAGCATGTCGAAAATCAAGAAAAAACATCATGAAAAAAAGTCATAGTATAGGATTTTGTGAAAGTCATGAAAAAACAGCATAGTATAGCATGTTGTCAAAAATCACGGAAAAATGCCATAGTATAGTATGGTGTCAAAAATCAAGAAAAAACATCATAGAATAACAGGTCATCAAAAATCACGAACAAACGTCATAGTATAACATGTCGTCGAAAATGATGGAAAAAAAGTCATAGCATAGTATGTTGTCCAAAATCATGAAAAAAAAGTCATAGTATAGTCGTCAAAAATCATGAACAAACGTCATAGTATAGCATGTCCTCAAAAACTATGAAAAAAAAGTCATAGTATAGAATGCCATCCAAAATCATGAAAAAAGCCATAGTGTAGTATTTTGTGAAAGTCATGAAAAAAAGTCATAGTATAGTATGTCGTCCAAAATCATGAAAAAATGTCATAGTATAGCATGTCGTTCAAAATCATGAAACAAAGTCATAGTATAGTTTGTCGTCCAAAATCATGAAAAGAAGTCATGTCGTCCAAAATCATGAAAAAATGTCTTAGTATAGTATGTCGTCCAAAATCATGAAACAAAGTCATGGTATAGTATGTCGTCCAAAATCATGAAAAAATGTCATAGTATAGTATGTCGTCCAAAATCATGAAAAAATGTCATAGTATAGTATGTTGTCAAATATTATGAAAAAATAGCATAGTATAAGTATGCTGTCAAAATCATGAAAAAAAGTCATACTACAGTATGTTATGAAATATCATGAAAATACGTCACAGGAGGTGTCGGTGGCTTAGTGGTAGAGCAGGCGCCCCATGTACAAGGCTGTTGCTGCAGCGGCCCGGGCTTGAATCCAGCCTGTGGCCCCTCACTGCATGCTATGTCATGAAAAATGTCATAAAAAATGTCACTGTATAGTACTGCTACGTCCCACCCTTAGGCGCCCCCTATGGGGGGACTAAAACTCCGTCAGTGACCCAAAATAACCACACATGACATCTTTAAAACACTCAAATCCATGGTATTTATTAACAAATAAACAAGTAAACAAGACAACAAAAATCCCACGCTGAGAGGCAGCAGGACCAGCAGTCCCCGCCCCACAAGCCTCCCTCCTTTGCTGCTGGCACAGGAGCACCTAAGCACCTCCTCCATGCCAGGTGCAATGTACCTCATTAAGTAATGCAGCACACCTGGGCAGATCTACGGTGGAGGGAAAAGGGACAGCAGCACAGAACACATACAGCTGTAACAGTATGCCACATACATGTCATAACAAATGTCAAAAAATGTCATAACATAGTATGTCCTTACATTTCATACTTAAGTACATACCCCCAAAAATTGTCATCATAAAGTATTACATAAAAAATATCATAGTTTGCCATAAAATTTCGTTTTTAGTACATCCAAAAACATGTTGTACAGTATGCCAATAAAATGATGAAGATATACAGCAACTTTAGTCATAAGAGCAGTCTCATATGGAGGACTGCCCTAAGCTGGTATTGAATGCACAACCTTCCAGACAGCAAGAGCTGACTGTTACTAGGGCTCAACGTCATAGCCAGCAAAACAGATGGAAAACAGATTTGCATAAAACAAAGCAGAAATTTGAGCCTCATTATGTGTCTTTTGAACTGCATTACTGAGCACTGTATGTGTGTCAAACTGACTCACGGGGGTTGACACTATTTCCTTGAGGAAAAGCTTCGCAAAATCGGGACCTGAACTGTCATCCCTGCCTTTCCCAAAAGCCATTTCATTTCCTCCATGTACTTTACCCACTGTGCTGCCAATCAGCCTGGTCTATAAAAGTGAAAATATTAACAAATGAAAAGGAAAAAGGAGCTACGTGTTAAAAAAAATCTTATGCCAACCATATTGTAATCAATAATCCAATCAATCATATGTACTATTTTTGGAGTGGATTAGAAGCTTCAATCAATAGTTCCACAATGTGTGAACAGCTGGCATGTGCCGTAACAACCACACTACACAGCAACCCAACTATTTGAAGAGAGAGAAACCTTCAAACTACCAAAAACAGGGAAAGATGAAATGTTACTTTGAGGTAGTGATAGTTGAAATAAAACATTAAATACAGTGGTAAAAAGTATTAGAAAGGTTGGAGTGTAGCAGTAGTACTGTTGTGTCAAATGTCAAAAAATTAGAGGATAGTATGCCATTAGATGTACTAAAAAGTATTATAGTAAAGTATGCCATAAAAAATGTCATAGAAATAGCATAGTACAGTATGCTATTTTACAATAATCAAGAAAATTAAAGGTTAAGTCACCTCCATCATCACCATAAATTGTTATGAAAAGAAAATTTCCTCATTTCTATAATGTCTTAAACCAATGTGTCCAATGTGACCAATGTGGAACAGATTTCTGAGGAAGGTGAAACATTAGGGAACAGAAAGTATTGCAATATTGCAGAAGCAGTGATCCTGCTTCAAACTGGTACAGTTACATACCATAATGGAGATACAGGAGGAATTGTTTGGTACAAATCCAATGGAGTTTACAGCAAAACTCTGAAGGAAAGTTTTTTTTTAATTAGATTTCAAATATGACAAAAAAGACAAGTGTTCAAGTGCTTTTGACTCAGAAGTTACTTTACATTTCTCCAAAATTGTACAGTGAAGTGGTTTCCATATTGACATGGTCATAATCAGGGTAATTCTGGCAAACCCCTGAAGGATAGTGTTTTATGATATGATTTATGATATAATGTAATTTAAGGTGACTCAAAAACTGTACATTGAAATAACCAAACTTAGCATGACCATGATCAGAGTCATAGAACAGAATTCCACTGAACAATCATCTTATAGAGGAAAACAAATATGATTGTTTAAAATGAGGAAACAATCTATGTTTTGTGATGTCATATGATATGAGGCGTGTTTTCCTGAAATGCACACTGAAATCCAGACTGTGTGTGTGTGTCTAAATGCCTCCCTTGACTACAGTGTTGTACTCACTTACATCTGGTTTCCAGGTGGAGACATCACTGGGATTTATGGTCAAATCCTGCACCGTGACGTCCAAGAGGTACGGTTGTGAGCTGCAAGTTATCATTTAAATAGACAATGTGGAACTAGTGTGATTGCAACACAGTGAGCAGAGCAAGCAAACAAGGATATCATTAAAAAAGTCCATTCAGGCACAGCTGTTGGCAGGATGCCCAGCGCAGTGGAGCAGAGGAAGAGAATAGCCTGTAGTATTTTATAAATCTCGTGCATGTGCATGTTGCAGGAAGTTTTTTATCTTGTGGGAACAAGATAAGAAAAATGTCACCTTATTTGACTTTAGGGGCTTTGTAGTAGATAGTGTTCTTTCTTTTCTTTTCCTTTCTCAAACACTAGAAATGATTCAATATCCATAATATGAACCAATACATAAAACATATAGACCCATAATTGAAAAGATATATAAGAAATAACTCATGAGTAGTGGTTTAAGTTTTGACTTGACTATGAGTTCACACACAGTGGAATTTTATAGCTATATTTTCAGCCAGTGTATAAAAATATATAGATTACAAAATATAGAAGAAATGAGGAGGCGTTTAATTTTTGACTCTACAATGATTGAGGTGATTTTACATGAGTCACTTGCTCTAGACCTACTTTAAGACACGCCCCCTGTAGAAAAAAACAACAACTATGAATAGCTGGCTCAGCTGGCTGCGGCTGAGTATTGTGTTGGAGCGCACTAAGGTCACAGCACAGAGAGATTGCTTCATACAATACCAGTCATATTTTCTACCTCCTATTCAGCTGAGCAGCTTTAGGTTTAGAAGAGTGTTTGTGTTTTTTAAATTAAAACAACAAATTTAGAGAAACAAAAAAAGAAATTTAAAACCAAAAAAAAAAAAAAAGATATTAGATATCTGGGATATTTCTTGGACTGGATTACCTCACATCTCTCCTACAGTGGCTGTATCATCCTCACCATCAAGTCTGGGAAGCTGACTACAGAATGGCTGCACTCCTGTGGGCGATGGTTCTGTCTTTGTTCCTGCAGGGATGTTTGTGCAGTGTTGGGGAGACTAACCAAGGCTGCAGGCTATGGACTCCACAAGGACAAGATGTTTGCTGTAACGCCTGTCATGCTGGTAAGTAATAAAAGTGATTGTGAGCATCATGACTGCATGATTTTGAATTGATGAAATGTGCTGTTAGTTCAGGAAAGATTTCACAAAGGTTCAACAGGTCAATGTGATGTATGTTTCTGTCACATCCTGAGGTTGCTTTAAAAGTATTATAGTAAAAACTATGTTCATTTATTAAGAGAAGGAGAAATACCCTCTCACTTTGCTCACTTTCCACACAAACTCACTTGTTACACAAATATATTAACACCATTATCAAGTCCCAGAACTCAAGAGCTTATAATATACATGTAGTATCTTATAAAAGCCAAAAAAAGACACATACATGCTGAGTTGTGAGTGTTTTTGTCTGTGGATATGAAAACATCATATTCCAGCCTCTCTGCAGTTCCTCCCTGGTGGTTGCTTGTAACCAAATATAGTTTCAGTGGTTTTGCAGCTAATACCACAACAAAGGGAAAAGGCGTGGATGGTGCAACAGATAAATAATTTGGAGCTGTGGTCATATACTTTATATAACATAACAATTCCCAAACACTATAGTGTACAGTACACTCTCACGTGCTGCATTACAACTTTGAAAGTTTTGAGGAGGAAAGTCATTTCACCTTCATGTCACTGAAACTGTTATTACTATAACTATGGTGTCTTGTATGTGTAAATGTGCAACAATGGGACTGTATATGTTTTATTTTGATTCTATTCTAAGTGAAATATGTGTGTGTTCTGTGTGTGTGTGTAGTGTGAAGGAGCTACAGCTTACATTTTATTGTGCAACGTTGTGTTGTAAAATGACAAATAAAATGACGTTACACCTTTGTCTGTTTGTAGGACACCGCCTTTTCCGTAAGTGTGGACCAAACCCGAAAGATCTTTGTGTTCGTTGTGAGTCCGGGACATTTACAGTGAACCCTCTAAACTACAGGTGTAGCAGGTGTACACAGTGTGTAGGTATGTTGGCACACCCTACTGGCCACAGAACTACACAGGGCATTTCTTCACCATACACTCCAACATAAATTTGTGACAAGATTTCCTGTATCTTTGTGTGTGTAGGGGCTCAAGTCCATATGCAAGACTGCACAGCCACATCTGACACAAAGTGTGGCTGTAAAGAAGGACTCGTCTGTGGTGACGACAGCTGCTCCTACTGTGTTACAAAGTGTGACAAAGGTTACGAACCTACTAAGAATGGTAAGTTCAATTAAAATAAAGCTCATGACTTTGACACATATTAGATTTACAAGTTACATTAGATGGCAAGTCAACTGAATGATTGTCTGCACAGGTTCTTGCAGAGCATGTCCAGAGGGAACCTTCAGCGACCAAAGTCACCAGATGTGTAAACCCTGGAGTACCAAGTAAGATGTTACCCTGCTCTAAAACAGCCATCGTAGCTAAGCTTTGTTGTTGTTGTTGTTGTTGTTGTTGTTGTACTGACTGACTGATATCTTTCTCAAAGGTGCCCCAATCCAAATGAACATATCGTGGCCAAGGGGAATGCCTTCACTGACATTCAGTGTAGTGTTTCACGTAAGAGCACCACGACACCTGGTGGGATGTGATTCTGTTCTTCTAGTGCACTTTTGCTTTAATTCTTAATTTTGATTTACAGCTGGCAATAACTTCTCACTGTTTTGTTTCAGCTCCCGAACAACAGGGATGGGAAGTGGGCCTGACTGTAATCACCATCGTAGCTCTGACGATCTTTTGCTTCATCGTCATCGGCATTGTAGCCAAGAAAATCATCAAGAAACGACCTAAAGAAGAAGAAGAAGAAGAAAAGCCAGTCACAAAAACACTGATAATCAGAACCCCTACAGGTAATAACTGCCGCACTGTCCCGACCCATATCACATGAAGGAAGTGATTGTACAGGATGCTTATCAATGAAACAACTAAGTGACTTGCCCTCTGTCTTCTTTAGATGATCCTCAGACTTTGAGAGCGATTGAGTGCAGCTTTCATGAGGCCCAGCAGGAGCAGGGCAGCAGCTCAGAGTCGCTGGCCTCCAAGGACTCCTCGGACCAGCTCATTGTATGAATCGAAGGGGCCAGAGTGCCACCCTGAAGTACCTGTTATTTGTTGAATTATGTGAAAGGAAACAGGATATCCTGGATAAGAAGGGGTCTTTCTTTGCAATACTGAGCCAGACTTTTAGTAGGAAGTCTTTTCTGGCTTTAAATGAAAGAAACAGAGCACTGTGTTTACCTATCTGCCTTTTATCCACCCTTTTTTCCTAGAATCGGAATAATGAAAGCTACTGTGAAACTCCTGATGGGTCAGGCTAGAGATAACATTTAACTCTACAATTACAGCAGGATATAATTATAGTGATTTTAGATTTACACAGGGGGGGGGAAGGGGAATTCAGAGAGGGGAAAAACTAAAGTGCACTTACAAACATCTATTCATCATGTAAATGACGACAGACAGTGAGGTTGTGTTTTTTCCCTTCAGTGAAGTGTGAAATATACAGTAGCTCTAGGATAGCTTGGAAGTTTTGAATTATTTGGAGTTTGGCGCCAGATAACAGTTACACAAAATACCTCACATTAAAACCCAAAGCCTTTTAGAAACCACTGGAAACAATGCTTTCAATGTAAGTGAACTTGTGACAATGGACTGTATAACAGAACACTGTAGCATCTGACTGAGTGTGAACTAGTTTCACTACTCTGATATTTGCATACCTGAGCGGTAAAGCTGCTGAGTGGTGCTGTGTGTGAATAGTGCAGGTGGGCGTTCAGCTGGGTGTGGAAACTGAAAGCAGACAGGTCTTCTTAGCCCACATAGGCCTCCCAAAATAGATGCTTCGTTTTACCCAGGCACCACTGACCAGCTTTGTACTGTTTACTGCTGCGTTTGTAGACTTCAGTGAGCCACACTGGACTCCGCCAGTCATGATTTTATGAAGTGAAACATTTACGATTTATCAGGGGATAGTTTGTTACTTTATGTCAGTCTTTGTTTATTATTTATTATATCTATAAAACACACAAGAGTTCTAAGCAAATCAATCATGTTGAATACTGCATGGCCTCTCCCACGCTACTTAACATTACCAAGAAATAAGGACTTTCCTACAATTGCTTCATTGGTGTCAAAAAGTCCAGTAAGGGGAGTTTCCATTTTTGTAAATAGGTAATCCTACAATATGTTAAATACCAGGGAATCTACAGCACATAGTTTGCATATCTCCTGTACCTTTGTGTTGTTATTATGAGGTGAATATCTGGGTAAAGGTTTAAGTGCACTTACACAAGCTCAGACATGCCTCTTGAGCAAGACTTTGGCAGCACAGTGGCTATCCCGGGTGGAATATTTATTTCAGATGAAATGTCAGATGGTGTGATTAGTCACGCAATGTAGTGAATCTTTGAGATTCCCATTACGTGCGTCATGTGGGAAACCCTCTGGATAAATATGATAACACAGAGCACATACCACAGGCGCACGAGGTATCATAATGAGGCTTAAGGGTCATGTGGAACTAGTCAGTCCTGTGCTGTTACAGCTTATCATCTTGCCCAATGAAGTGAGCAGCTAAAGACCAAGTGGAACTTTTTTTTTTTTTTTTTTTTTAACCAAACGCATGTCTTTTCTAAACTGTAGCAGGCGTGTATCTTTCTTCTGAAATGGAACATTTGCTAAATGTGCTGTGTGGGCTTGGGGTTAGCCCACACCTATAGTAATGTATCAGTGACTGTGTATGAGTCATAACTCTAGCGTTGTGATGTCTGCTAAAAGACCACAAAGTTCATGGGTGCTGCCTTGACAAGTGTCACCACAGTACAGTCAACGTCATGTCATACAGTAACATTTTCATATGAACGGTGGCACTTTAAATATCAACTGTTACCAGGTTTATTGTATGCACTTCTGGTTTGTGTGATATGTGAATTTATCTTTCTGCCTCACATTTGACTAACTGCTGTAAGACTTGTATTTATATCTGTCTTAAACTGTCCATGGATTACACTGCAGTATGCATTCTGTTTGTACTTTTATAACTTTTTACACAGACAATAAAAATGGGGATTTTTTATTTTATTTGTTGCACTTTCTTACAGAACAATTGCATTCATAGTGGTCCACCTTAGCAGTGGCATATTTCATTTGTAAAAAACAAAAAACAACAAAGAGTGTTTTAAATGTGGGTAAAATGAACATACAAAGAGCAAAAACCTGAAATCAATGACTGATTATATGTGCATAAAAATCAAATCTTCTGTTAGAGAAACCATTCTGTATGATGAATGATGTTAACTGGCATCATAATGGTGTCTGGACTGATAAAAACCCACCTGGCAAAATATACAAAAACACAAGTTGGATATGTACCACATAATTTAGGCTTAAAAAGTCCACTTACAAATTGTTGGGAGCTTTTTAACCGCTTCTCCCAGCTATGTGGGGAAGTCCTGATAACAAGTGGTTGTGTGTATGGAGAGACTTGACCTCCATCTCAGTTCAAGGACTGTCTTTGTTTTCTGATGTGAATGACCGTGAGAAAGAGTTGAAACACACAAAAAGCTAATAAGTGGATCTTTGTTCCTCATACTGTCTCCAAAGGATATAGTTACATCTGACTATTACAAAAAAAACTGAGCATAATTTCATGATTGCTGTGATGTCTTTAAAAAACGGGATTTCCATTTCAGGGTTAAATAAGTTCATTTGATTGTCATTGTACCATTGTGAACATGGCTGGAGCCTTGCCAAACTGCTGTAAAGAAAAGTTGGCAAAGCGGATGTCTGTAAGCGGCCTGTCCGAAAACATCACTCCAGTTCAAAGGTTATCAAAGTTACTTGTTTTTTTTTATGCTCTTCGGTGGTGCAGTGGTTAGCATGGTCGCCCCACAGAAAGAGGGCTCTGGGTTGGGAACCACCGGCCACTTTAGATTTTCTACCTGACAGGCAACTTGATTTAAAGATGCCACTTAAAGGAAAAAACACGAGCTGGCTGGTGGTTTTGACCTATTTTGCTGTGCGGCATAGTGCTGACTGCTGCGTCACCACCAAAAAGCAAATTACGAAACAAAAAGCAGTTATGATAATGGATGGATGTTCATGATGCTTAACTAAATAAAAACAAATACAAGTTACAAATATAATAAAAAAGATATACTGTTTAAATTAAACACTCTAACACTGAAGAATTCAAACAATACTTCAATAACCCTAAATTTTCCCTTTGAAAGTTATAACGGCGTGAGTCCAAAGTGTTGTCTTTATTCACTTAATGAAGAAATATTGTAAAATGTCACTTCTCTCAATTCTTTGTCTTTGTCCCACTGGTCTAAAGTGCTAATAGGGGCTGCTGGCTTCAACCTTAAAGTCATAAGTAATGACAACTCTGTAGCTGAACTGGTATTTAGTGTTATAAAATATAAAGTATATATAAGCACTCCAACAGCACGACGTGTTGAAAATTACTGTTGCTTGCAATTTTCCTTCTTCTCTTTGGGTTTAATGCGTGCTGATTTGTCCGTTTGCCGCTTTGTAGGTGGGATGAAAGTAGGCTCCTCCAGGAGGTCATGTAAGCCAGACTGGGGCACGGGAAGTGACTGACAAGTCGGGCCTATATCGGAGGAAACAGGATATGAGTGTCCACCCATTGTTCTGTTGGTTTTATTTTGAGTGCAACTTGTCCTGCTTGTGGTACCTGCTTGTCCCACTCTGAGGCTTTCTGTGCCTTGCCTCCTGGCCTGGAAAGTTGGGTCCAGCTCCTCCACAATGTTTCTGATCTGCTGGCCTTGTCTGTAAATGCAGTGGTTGTTAGTCGGCGTGTAAAATAGGTGAAAGATATATGTAACAATACAGACATTCATCCGTTTCATCATGTGTATTCATGCAGAGGCAACTACGGTATAGTGGAGAAGGGGCTGGGTGGCTGGTTCTCTGGGGAGCAGTCCTCAGTGGGGGAAGGAAGGCCCTCTGAGTCAAGCCTCTCTCGCTGGACCTAAGGAAGTGGGGGAAGAAGTCTGACTCATTTCATCACCTTGCTTAAAAAATACATGAATACAGCAAGGCAAGAGCAAGAACTGCCGTGTCAAAAAGTAAAGACATGTACTGTTTTCCTAATCTACATCACTCTCACCGGTCTGTCTCTTGCAGCTCGTCTGTTGTGATGATTGATCATCGCTCTGTGCTCGCGCCATGACGCTGGCCCTTCGAGCTCACGAGATCTTCGCTTCGACTTCATTTCCTGCTTCTGCATAAAGCGTGCAATTTCCTAGTGCAAATAAATAACAAATAAGATATTCAATATGACACACATGGCTACTGATGACATGTTGATTTCTTGTACCTCATCCTGCGCCACTTGTGCTACTCTGAAATCTCCCTCTGGGTACGAGCTACTTGGAGAGGGCTGTGAGTTCTGTCAAAACAAAACCAGGAAAAGTCAGAAAAAAATGAACAGAAAGAGAAACTGACCTTCAGTTCTTTCACCTTGACTCCCAAATCACAGCGTGTCATAGTAAATCCTCAGATCCCGTACCCTCCTCAACAGCTTCTCCTCTTCCTCCTGCAGCCTGTGAGCTAGTTCTTCATCCTCCAGGACCTGCTGCAGCTCCCCCAGGTCCAGGCTTGCCTCACTTGGCTCTGGTTGCAGTGACGCTCCTGAGAATGAAGTTTGATAGCATCAATTACAAAGGAACTGACAGTTATGATGTGTACATTAGAAGTAAAAAATCATAAAATCATTGATGAATCATGCAAGTGTACTGATACAGAAACGAGAACTGATGACAACTGAGTCACACCAATAGATAAGAAGCAGCAGCATGTAAGGACATGTTGCTAGGTTTTGAAAGGGACTCCATAGTATGTATTCCCTCACTACATCAAGACTGGAAGGATGAAGATGAAGATGAGAATGAAAGCACACACTGAAGATGATTTCAGGACTACTGGAGTTATAGATATGAATAGGAAATCATCCCACTTCAGTAAGAGACCCCAAGTCACCAGTAAAACCCAAATTTGTCCAGATTAGACGATGATTGAGGGAAGATGAGAGGAGCAGATGCACACAGAGAGGTGGGGAGCACAGCTTTGGAAGCTTTCCCCCTGCAGATTGGAGCTGGCTGTAGTTCTGGGTGTTACCTGCTGCCACGTGCCTTGACCTATCCCTGGTTGAAGCCCCGCTGCTGCTGAAGCTTTGGCTACGCTGTGGGGCTCTTCGACGGGGCCGCTCTACTCTCCTCTCCACCTCCTGCTCCTCCTCCTCCTCTGAGCTTAACCTTTCTTCTATGGTCCTGTGCCAGTGCCTACGCTCGCTCGTTGTCCTCTTGACCCTGCAATCATTTGCATTCCTCTCCCTCATGTCACTGATAGTGTATCCGTGCTCTTTATACCTTCTACTGCTTCCTCTTTCTCTGTTAGCAAGATATGGGTCTCGATTACTAATCTCATAAACATTTCCATCATGCTCCCTGTTACTACGGTGCCAGTCTCCGTCTTGTCTGTGATCTCTCCCACTGTTCTCTTGGTATGACAACCTCCTCCTCTCCCTGATATCTCCATGGAAACTGTGCCTGGTGGTGGCAGCTCTCTGGAAGACTCCCTGATGTGGTTGGGAGTCACCACAGGAGACCTCACTCCCATGAAGCACCTGGCTGTCTCTGCTTTGAGCTCTTATTTGTAGCTGCACCCCGCTGTTGCTAAACCTCACAGGCACACCCCTCTCTTGGAGGACCTGGCCCAGCATCTCCCACACTCGGCTGGTTTCATCCTGATGCCTGTTAGAGCTCCTGGTGTTCTCCTGAAAATGGACATGTTTGTCAGGGTTGTCCTTATAGCTCCAGGACCTCGCCAAGTCTCTGCTGCCGTGTCTGCTCCTGTCAGGTAGCCTGACAGATTCACTGCGACTACATCGCCTTTCTCTTACCTCGGCTACGCTAGAGTCTCTATCGTGGCCTCTACTTCTGTGCAAACCTTCATACTCCTCTATATTGTTCCTTTCCAGATCCCAAATCCTAGGCCTCCTCTTCTCGAGGTCACTATTTTTATAGCGGTTCTCATTCCACTCTCCTCTTTCTTCCTCCAAGCCTCTGGGCTCATTTGTGAAGCTGCTGCGAGAGCAAAGACTTCTGTAGTTTCTCTCCTGCGGCTGATGTAAAGATACCTGCCGTCGAGGAGGTGCCGTGTTATGTCTTTCATTCAGTCTCCGGGACCAGACAGCGAGCTGTTCAGAGAAAACTGTGTCCGAGTCCTCTGAATCCTCACTCAAACACTCTCTCAATTCGTTCCTGATTTCCCTTATGGAATCTCTATGTCCTTGATTTGACCATGAAGTTGTATTTTTCTGTGCTGCTACCCCCCTGGGGCAGTCAGCCTGAGGCCCAGTTAAGTCTGAATGATTATGAGAGGTAGAACATTGCCACCTGGTGGTGGTAGATGAGTACTGCTCCTCTCCTTGGTGATGGTTGCTGAGTGTGTGCTGGTGTGTGGACAGCAGTGCGGGATCGCTGGCGCAGCCTTTAGTAATGCCAAACATGCAAACACAAAAGCAGTAAGGATGGGTGAGGCTGCCAGCTGGCATTATCTGAGAGGTGCAGTTAATTATGAGTCACATTGCTTTAAAAATAGCAGCATGTCAGTAATGTATGAGTAATTGTTACACAGTTAAAATGTTTCAGACACAACTGAGGCATTCCAATAAGTTTATGGAGTGTAACACAGATAAACAGTCATGCGTAAAAGACAACATGTTACATGCACGTAATTGTTTCAGAACACAACACATTATGGAGATAATAATATAGTGCAACAGAGTGCTGCAGGAAAAAAAGTGCTAAAAAACAGAAATTAGTCAGCATTTTTGCACTACTAGTTCCCTCTTCTTATGTCAGTTGGTCTTTTGAATGAGCTTTTCGTTACATGCCTGTTAATACAAGCTTAGGACATTTTCATGCTTTGCTCAACGACATAAGATGCGTCAGTAAATACCCCACTCATGAATTTTGAAGCTTCTGCATGTCTTAAAAAAGGCAGACTACAGAACATCATCATGTCTAACGCAAGTGTATAGCCTTGTGTGATGGTGTTGTTGAAGTCATGTGACCGTGGTGTAGTTTGGTTACAGCCCGTTTTTCTTACTTCTGGTGATTGCATTTGAAGATCTGGCGTGTAGGATTTAGGGGGATATATGGGCAGAGATGGAATACAATATAACAGGTATATTATTTAGTGTATAATCACCTGAAATTAGAATCCTTGTGTTTTTGTTACCTTAAAATGAGCCTTTTATGTCTACACAGGGAGTGGGTCCTAGTCTTCGAATATCACTACATTGCACATCCATGTCTCTACAGTAGTCCAGAGTGGAAAATCCCATCACTGTCTCTAGAAAGGGCCATTCACATTTTTGTATCATCCACCAGAGTTAGAAGACCCTCTGCGAAAATAACCTCGGACAAACACAGTTTTCTAAACATGTAAGTGCTTTATTCAGTGTTTTTACTAGTTTAAATCACTGGGTTCATTTGTTTTGGAGAGGAGGACACCTCTGCAGATCAGTCAGCTCCCGCAAAAAACCTCCTTAACAATGAACACTGAAGGAATCCTAACTGGGAGAAGTTTCAGCTGGTTGCAATCTGCAATCCTCACCACTAGATGCCGCTAAATCCCCCTGAATCTTACACACTGCACCTTTAAGCTTAAAAAAAAAATCATAAAAGTGTTGTTCATTTTCAAGGATTATCTTACTTGACAAAACATGTCATTATCAAACTTTTGTTTGCCATAGAGCTTATTTTCTACAATAGTCCAAAATCCAATGGAAAAATCCCATTGGTTTTTTGTTGAGGGAACCAGATTGATGTTAACCTCTGGGTTGGCCTACAAAAAAAAACATAATTCCTGCAGCAGTCTATATCTGTGTAGGTGCTGTTTTGTTCATGCTGTTGTTGTAATGTATGTGAAGAAAGACTTAAATCTAACAATAATAAGCAGCAGCTGTGGAGCAAAGCATGGCTAGAGAGAAGCTCAGCAGCTCTGTGTCCTACTTTAAGTCTAACAACTAAATGTCAAATCTCAGCAAACACACATATAATATACTTTTAAATGGCACATCACTATTTCATTGAAAATAATTCAGCAGCATTTAAGAATCACTGACGAGTGTTTTATTGGCTGTATGTGACAGCGTTAAAGAAAATGGCAAAATGTGACTGTACCTTCGCTCTGGTCCTCCTGCCCTCTGCTCCTCCTTGCGATTCTCTGCATCTCCTCTTCCTGCATTCGTTTAGCTATTTCCTGTGGAGACACAGACGTACTGACTGCTTCATTGTATTATAAAACCATAATGAGTAACCCATTAGGAATGTAGGCTAAATGCAGATTACAGAACAAAACTGGGCTGTTCTCTAATAAGAAAATAAACATACAATAGATACATGTCTAGTCCCTTTCAGGCTTTGAGAAGAATATCCAACTAGATTTGACTGACTATTAGAATCCCTTGATCCTGTATCATTAGCCGATAATTAGGTCATATTCTTTCATTTGGCTCATTTCCTTTATTTCAAAACCTGATTTAGTTCTCACAGCAAAGTGTATAATGAAATGACCTAAATAAAACATTACAAAACGTCTAAACATGCTCTGCTCACTCAGAACAGTCAGGTTATTCCACTCATAAAGCTGGCATGACTGCAAGAATCTTCTTAGCAGCACAATATAAATGATGTCTTTCAACCAGCAGGTGGCAGCATAACATAGACTGTGTAAAAAAACAACAACTGACAACTGATTTCCTCCTCAACAAAATATTTAGGAAACTTTTGATTAATGTCTGAGATTTTATCCACTATGATGATGGTTTTCCTTTTATGTTATCTTCTTTCCACAACATAAAAACATGCTCATGCTGTAGATACTGCTTCATCTGTTTAACCTCGGACCCACTGTTTGCCTTAAATCTACTCAGATTCCTTTGATGTGATCTAAGCATTCAAACAACAACACAAATGTAACATGAAACAAACCTGTCACAACCTGTTTGGAGTTAACATCAAGTAGAGGCTCTAATCTATCTGACATCTGGCGTGTCTACAGAGGAGGCAACACCAAACACAGAGGCATGTTGGGTGACGTAGTGCCACAGTGAGGTGATCTGACATCTTAGCTCTAGGTGGCCAAACTAATTGTTTCAGGCGGGGCTGTGGTTGGCTCGATGGAAACTGGGAGACTACAAGAGAGACAAGCAAACTTTTAATCCCCTTCAGCCTGAACTCTGGACCAGAAAACTCCAACAGAAGCAGGTCAACAGGACTGTTTCACTTGAAGTAACACCTTGTCATCAGGGAATGCCTGCTCTTACCAGAGCTGCTGTACTTGAGTGCTCTCTGAAGGAGAACCCCCTCACCGCGTATCTGTGTTGTTTTTCTTGGAAAGGCCAGAACTAATAATGTTTCCTACAAATCAGCAGATTCTTCCACTGAATTCTATGAAATATCCCTCTGCAGGCTGCATTTGCAACATAAATCATAAGTAAAAGCTAACGCAGCTCCTTTTGCTTTGCAATCAGGGCGTGCGTGTCAGCCGCTTTGCCAGCATCAGCAGACAATTAGCAGCTTGCCATGGCAGGTTAGGCGTGGAGTGCCACAGGGATCTGGCATTTAAAACTGCACAGCCTGATGCCTTCTGTTCCTTAATTAAAGACACAATCTACAGGGAGGCAAATATTTAATCAACACCTCTGATCATCCAGTCATTAAGGAAGGTAAGCTAACGGGAGTGTTAATAGTTCATCATCTGATCCTAACATCAACACTCATAAAAAAAGAAATTATTACTTCCACACAGGAATAGATGTATTCTCACACCATTTGCTGCACAACCTAGCATGACTTTTAACCCAGTGGGTAAATAAGGCTTTTCCATTTAACACTACCCAAACCCTTTAATAATGATGAATGCACCCCACAGTCTCTCTGACCTCACATCCTCCAAACAAGGAGCTTTTATAAGCCTGTCCAAGGCAGCCTCCTCTCAAAAGGAAACTGCAGGGTAAAGGAAAATATTATGCTGGAGCGGCCTTGTGACGCAGACCCCTCCACTGGACCAGCTGGGGAGTTTCGTGGCAGAGTTTGCTCTTTCCCCCCACAAAGCTCTTCTTCTCACATAGCTCAACTATTCATTTCTATTGGTGGGGAGTCAGATTCATTTTTTTTTTTCAGAAATGTGCATGGGTGCTTTAACTCACAGACATAAAGACAACGTTCTTTGAGGGGTTGGGCTTCTGTGTGAACACTGGAACAACTGGGGAGAGGTGATTGATGGGAACCATCTGGTTGTTCTGTCGTGTTTTGGTTGCAAGATGAATTGTTTTGTATTTGGAAAAAAAATGGAGATCTAGTGTTGTTCCACAAATGAGGACAAGAGAAAATGGAAAACATAAATGTCTATCATTACAGTATTATCTACAACCACATTTCCAAAAAAGTCTGGATGCTGTGATTTGCAGTGATTTGCAAATCCCCATATTTAATTGTATAAAAAGTATAAAAACAAGATATTTCATGTTCAAACTGAAAAAACGTTCTTGTTTTTGTAAATATACACTAATTCTGAGTTTAATGCCTGCAACAGGTTTACTAAAAGTTGGGACAGGGGCATGTTTACCGCTGTTTTACATCACCTCTTCCTTTAACAACACTCAGCGTTTGGGATCTGAGGACACTAATTGTCGAGTTCTGAAAGTGACATTTTTTTTCCATTTTTACTTCAGTTGATGAACAGTTTGGGTCGCCAGACTTCGTTGTCATATTTTGCACTTGATAATGCGCCACACATTTTCAGTGGGACACAAGTATGGACTGCAGGGAGGCCAGTCTAGTACCTGCATTCTTGAACTATGTAGCTTCACTGTTGTAGCATGTGCAGAATGTGGCTTGGCACTGTCCTGCTGGTATTAAGCAGTGACATACCTAATAAAACTGCCATTGAGATGGCAGCCTATGTTGCTCCAAAACCTGTATGTACTTTTCAGCATAAATGGTGCCTTCTCCAATGTGAATGTTTTCCATGATGCCACAGGCACTAAAACACCCAATACCATCACAGATGCTGGCTTTGAACTTTAAGATGTTAACAAACTGGATGGTCCTATTCCTCTTTAGCTTTAGGGACACAGCGTCCATGATTTCATAAAACAATGTTAATGTGGACTCATCAGACCACAGCACACTTTTCCACATTGTGTTGGTCCATCTCAGATGAGCTCAGACCCAGAGAAGTTGGTGCCATTTCTGGATGTTGTTGACAAATGATTTTCACTTTACATGAGTCTCAACTTAGATTTATAGATGCAGCGACTAAGTGTGTTTACCAATTTTCCAAAACTGTTCCCAAGTCCACGTGGCAATATCCTTTATACAATCATGTTGGTATTTAAAGGGGAACTAACGTTTTTTTCAACCTGGGCCCTATTTTCCGATCCACTTTTGTCTAAATGAGTGATTTCTCCTTTCTGTTATGTTGTCGGATAATTATACCAACAATCCGAGCCTATCTGTGTGAAAAAAAAAAAGCACTTTTAGAGGACGTATTTTGACGTTGTTTGACACTGTCTGAGTGCCCTATTAATTAATAAAGTGCACTCACGGGCTGCAGGCAGGTCAGCCCTAGCTTCGTACTGGAGAAATGTCAAATATTGAACATCCTATTACTCATTTAGACAAAAGTAGATCGGAAAATAGGGCCCAGGTTGAAAAAACCATTAGTTCCCCTTTAATGCAGTGTTGCCTGAAGGATCAAAGGTCACAGGCATTCAATGTTGGTTTTCTGAGATTTCTCTGGGTTTTCTGAATCTTCTGACGATATCATGGATTGTAAATGGTGAAATCCCTTAATTCCTTACGATTGTGCTGTGAGAAATGCTGTCCTTAAACTGCTGGACTATTTGCCTACACAGTCTTTCATAAAGTGGTAAACCTCGTACCATCTTTGCTTGTGAACAACTGAGCCTTTCGAGGATGTGTCTTTCATACCCATGTTATGCTGTTATCAACTAACCTGTTTGCCTATGGAATGTTCCAAAAAGGTCTTTCATTGCCCCTGTCTCACCTTTTTTGAAACATGTTACAGGCATCAAATTCAGAATGAATAAATTAAAGAATAATAATAATAATAAATGTTACTAGTTTGAACATTAAATATCTCATCTTCGTACTGTATTCAACTTAATATTTGTCAAAAAGAATTTGCAAATCATTGCATTCTGTTTTTATTTGTTTTTTACACAGCGTGCCAACTTTTTTTGGAATCAGGGTTGAAGAAGCAATCTATCCAAAAATTATTATGATATCTCTGTGTGGACTGAAAGATGGTGGACCAACTGTCTGGCATGGCCATCCGTAGAGCCGCGCTGGTGGTGGTGACAAATGTTTTAGATGTGATACTGTTAGTAGAATGTAACTCGTTTATTTAAACATGACAGACGTGTCAACAACACTGAGATTACAGAATTCTGTCACAAACTTAAAATATGGAGACTAAAAACAATGAATAGAACTATAACTTCAAATCGGGACGACATTTAACTAAGAAAGGGAAAAAAACCCATTAAAACTGAATTCCAGCATTGCAAAAAACTTGTTTGGAAACCCAGCACCAATGTTATACTATGTCATGGAAAGGATGTCCAAATTAAGACTGAGTCACTCTCTTGATTAAACACTACATTTAGACAATGTATTTACTTAACCTGCCCCCTCCTTTAACTGCACAGTTGAGGTTTTACACATGTTGAGTGTGCATCCAGTGTAGCCAAATGTGCACTCATGAGTGTGTCCTGTATGACGAGGTTGATGGTCCATGTCTGGAATCAACCGCCACAGAAACTGCTTGAGCCATCATCCAGATGGGTAGCTGACAGGTCGTCTCTGTTTAACAGCTGACTTTGCTCATGCAGCGCTCTTACGGCACAGTGGATACAGCAGAGGCCCAGAGCAGCACTTTGCTGCAACCGCCATTCATTATGGATTCAGTTAGTCCTGAGAGAGAGCAGATTTAACCATATGATACTCCCTGACCTGCTGGTAACAGGGAGATAATTAAATGATAAATAAGCATGTCCCGAGTGCTGTATAAGTCTATGAGTCCCTGTGCTGAATGCACTGAAGTTTACAGATAATGCTGGAGCTATTTTAAGTTTGTGTAAACTGCCACAGTTGCCCTCTCATTCTGTCTGCACACAGTATTCAAGTTTGGGATACAAAGAATCATTAATCTGCCTTCACAAGCAGCAATTTTCTGCTTTGTGCACCAACTCCTACAGGCTTCAACATTTCCTGAGTCACATAATCCATTACAGCATTATCCATTAACAAAGTCTATTGTGTCTCAAACTAGATAGTAGTGTGAGAAGTATTTAACGAATGTTTTGTTAAAACTTGTTGTTTTCTGGAACTAATTAACTGACATGAATTCAAGCTGACCACAGCCACTCTGTCTGTGAAGGAGTAAACTACCAGCTCTTAACAGGCAACTTTTGGAGAACTTTTGTCTGTGAATGTGTGCATTTGTGTTGTTTTGCTTCATGTGCTGTATTTTCTGTAAATGAAAACGTGATAGTTCATCCCAAGGGGTTTACCCCTCTAATAAATGTCTATTTTTTAACTTTCAGGCCACCAGTGGGTAAGCGTTCAATTCTCAAAAGCTAAATTTGGGGTGGAGTATTACTTTAAGTCTTACTTTGGTTGTGTTCAAGTTTCTGTTTTATCTCTGCATTGTGCCAAGCTGAACTTGTCCACACAGTACAGTGTCTCGCTCCGCTCTGGTTACTGACAGCAACTCGACACCCGCAGAAAAGGATTTGTTCCTCTTTCAGGAGCAAATCCCTCAAAATATTTCGCTTTACAAACTTTGCTGTCACATTTGTGTCTTCTTATTAGCTGGAACAACTTACGGTTTCGAGCTAAGCTTAACGCCATGGAGGTTTTAATTTAAAAATGACAAAATGAGTGACTGGTGAAGGAACGCTGGTTTTCAACTTTTCTATATACAGTCATCAATATCAGTCATCCAAGGGGAATGTCTGTATCTTTCACAATGCTCTCTGTGTTGCCGTGGCCAAAATAAAGATTTGTTCTCCATCAATCATATGACACGATGGACTGAGTTAAGGCTCGCTGCTTGGTGTGAGTTTCCTCCCACAGCTTTAAAACATGCAAGCCAGGTGAACTGAGGACACAATTTTCTATCTTTTGTGTAAACTCAGACAAGTTGACCTTTCCGAGGAGTTTCTCTGCATTTGGCTCAATACATATTGGCTCAGATGCAAGCCCTTCTTGTTGGCCTGAATGCTGATTGGATAATGGTTTGACTCTTATAGTGGATTGTAAGTGGAGCTATTATGGTGGATGTTAGCCATTTCACCTGCCCCTTCTCATCCACACAAAAGCAGCAACTGTTTGACTGGTGTGCACTGTAAAAGAGGATCAAATGCATATTAGATTTGTAGTATTCACGGACAGGTTGATGTGTGAGAGAGGTGAGTAAAACTGAATGCATCATTTTATATTAAAAAAAAAAACATCTTAATGCATCATAAAGGCTTAATTCTTGTCTAGCATGGTTTAGCAAGCCTACTGTCAGTCTGCCAACTGCAAGGTCTATTCGTTTAAACAAGCTAGAGTAAAGAAGAGTGGCCTGAGTGTAGCAGCTCGCTGACTGAGTGATAATGAGTTTTATGCAGGCACTGATGGGTGCACATCTCCAAATTGAAAAGATTTATCACACTGAGGTAGGTGGTAGGTGGATAATTGACGAGTAGGTGCAGATTCATGTGAGGTCAGAGCTGACCTTTGCACTCTTTATACTGAATTATACTGGTCTGAGCGTTTCAAGCTGAAAACTTCTGCATAATTCCAACAGGTACATGTATTCATAAGAGAAGAGGCAGTGACTATGAACTCCTGTCAGTGCAACTGATGTAAAAGTATCGCTGTAGACCACACACAGACTGAATGTCCACATTGGATACAATACACGTACTTGTATTAAACGTTTGGTACAAGGCTTTCAGTTCGGTACACTAAACTATCCTATTATGTTTGAGAAGTAAAATACACAGCTTAATCTGTGTTTAATATCATTTTCTCAGTGCCACTGCGCTCAGCAAATCAGCCCCCACAACAGAACAGGCAACATGCTGTCTGCCCCTCCCACCACTAAGCAAAACATTCTACTCCCCTGGTGAGACACGCTGGGCGGCACATTACGCTAAGCTAGCTCGTTGCAAGATGGTTAGTAACACCATTACCAGACCAAAAATAGAAAATCCTTTGACAACCACTTTGGTTTCGCTGTGAATTATGAGGATGATGGCAAAGAAGTGGTGGGGGACAGCAGCTAGGCCAGTAGGACACACAGTCTATGGCTGTACAGCACAATCCTGCCTGGTTATAGCCTCTCGTTCACCAGCTAACAGCAGCTAACGTTAGCACAAAGCTCACACCCACAGCAGTAAGCAGTAACTGCTCAGTGCTGTGGGTGTGAGCTTTGGCAGACTGGGCAGCCGATTTGGCCAGAAAGACTAAAAGGTACATCAGTGACGGCTGTTTTGCTTGTGTTTATATGACTGTGGCATTTAACGGAGATGTTTATTCATGCATTTATTAGACTGAAAGCGCCAGTCGTGGGAAGTAGCAAACTCACTGCTCAAACCTAGTGGACGATAGAAACGACACTGATACTGCGCGCTCTAATGTCAGTAGTCACAGGCACTCAGGTATAGCTTCATCATTGTTCAAAGTAAAAAAAAAAAAAGAGATCATATTTTATGGTGTTAGATTAGATAAATAAATTAATTAATATAAAATAAAATAAAATAAAAAAAATCAAGGAAATTTCTCTGGCATTTCTACTTTTTGGCTGTATCGAAAACACACTGAACTGTGATGCCGCTGTATTGTATCAAACTGAACTGTGAATTTTGTGAACCGTTACCACCACTAATGCATACAGAATTAATCAGTTTCAATAGTTTGTGCTCACCTCATCTTCCTGCTCCCTCCTACGGGCCTCCTCGGCACAACGCTGGATCTCCTCCTGAATTATGCGAGCATACTCAAAGTCCTCCTCCTCTCTGCAGAGCACCCACAGAAGAGAAGTCTTACACTTGTGACTTACTAACAAAACTACCAACACATCACATGAAAATGTAAATAAGAATATAAATCTGCAGTAAATGTATATACAGAGGGGTCCGGATACATGCAGGTCATGAGGGCATGTAGTGATATCTGAATAGTGCAGCTTTGTTACAGTGTGAACTATGTTGCATTGTGTTTCAGGGAGCAGGGGTCACCTACAGTTGTCTTGAGGCCTGTCTGAGGACACTGCTCTGCTGGGCCTGCTCCTCTTCTTCCTCATCCTGCAGCCTTTTGGCTACACGGATGTCATTCTGCACCAGCTGGTTCTTCTGGATGTTGGTGGTATAGTATTGCTCGACTATGAAGGCAAGGCAGAAAAAAAGGCAGAGGGTCAGACAGTTTCAATGTGTGGCAATGGACAACTGTCTGATCTAGATTATAGTGAGAAATAGTTACTGTATTACTTCTAGTCTAAATCTGTTGATTTTTGAGAGTTCATGAGTGCGGTATTGTTTATTTGAAGCTTGGTTTGTGGCATGTCAGACCCTCAGTTTACGTTTGAGGAAGCCTACAAACAGACACCAAATTACATGTCACTTTGTTTACTGTGCAAAAACATACCACGACTGTTTCAGACAAAAGCTAGCCAAAATGAAGTTTAAAAAGTAGCTCAGTGTAACTCACTCATTCTCAGGAATTGGGACAAAACCTTAATTTGTTTTTTTATTTTATTTTTACACTTCAATTAGGCTGAGAAAATGTATTTTAAAAGATCAAAGTCTTGACTATTAAACCTTGTAATGGGCCAACCTCTTGGTAATTTAGTTTTTTCTTGAATAGCATACATAATGGATGTCAGATGTAAGATCTGACGGAGTTGACAAAAGGTTATATTTATCAGTTTCACAGCAGTCCTTTAACTCGTCTATAAAGCACTAAATGGTCTCGGGCTTTAACACATTTCTGATTTACTGGTATACTAGAAAGCATCCAGACCCCTCAGGTCATCTGGGACAGGTTTACTCAGCATTCTCAGGATCAAAACAAAAACAAAAACAAGCAGGGTGAAGCAGCTTTTAGTTTCTATGCTCCCCACCTGTGGAAAAAAATACCTGAGGTCTGCTGAAACTGTTAACTTATTTAAATCAGGGCATAAAACATTATTGTTCACTGTGGCTTTCCAATAACATAACTTCTTAAACCTTCGACTATATATTTGCTTGCTTTTGCTTGTTTGATTATCCTTTATTGCTTGAATGCAATTTTAATGTTTTCTTACATTGATTACATTTAATGTATTTCTGCGCCCCTGTTAAAGCACTATGGATTACCTTGTGTATAAATGGTGCTATATAAATAAACCTACTTTGCCCAGCAGTCATAGTGAATAGCCACTTTATTTTCCACTGTATTTTGCAACGATTTTTCCTAATACTAGTCAAAATACTTGTTTTTAAATCATAATTCTTATTCTGTTTTGATTTGGAAAGCTTAGTGAGTTGACCTCATATGAGACACACCGTATAGCAATATCATTTAATGAATTTATCAAAAAGTAGACAGCTTAACAGCCCTTGAGCACATTCCCACCTTTCTGGAAACTAGTTAAATGAGACAAGAGTCCTTAGGATATAGCTCACCCCTTTTATGTCTGATTAAATGATGCTTTTGTAGACATCTTTCAGAGTTGACAAAAATCTGGGACACATCTTTAAAGGGACAACATTTAAAATAAAAAATTCCTGCTTCCTCCCACAGTCCAAAGACATGCAGGTTAATTGGTGACTCTAAATTGTTCATGGGTGTGAATGTGAGTGTGAATGGTTGTCTGTCTCTATGTGTCAGCCCTGTGATAGTCTGGTGACCTGTCCAGGGTGTACCCCGCCTCTCGCCCGATGTAAGCTGGGATAGGCACCCCTGCGAACCCCAACAGGATAAGCGGTTACGAAAAATGACTGAATATAACAGCACATTTTTATATCCATGTTATCAGTATGTAGTGTTATAAATCCTTTAAAAATAACGTTTCACCCCAGAAATGGAATTAGTGTGTTGATAAGGTATAATTTTAAGGTTTTTTTGTTTTTTTGTTAGCAGGACTTGATTTGTCCCAGTTCTCAAGAATGTGTGAACGACCTTATGTTTTCCAGTCTGCCTTATGAGCTATGAGAATAATACAGCATTTAATTGAAGTATGTTTTGTGTTTAATCTCAAATTTGTATTTATGGCTTCCAAAAATAGTCCTTGGCTGAATTCCTTAACAGGAAAAATAAAGATGATGCCTCACACAGGAAGAGGTGATTCACGCAGACAAGACTTAAAATACTACAAATTTGTGGTGTGCAGCTGTGCCGCTGTTTCATGGTAACACTGTACTTACTCTCCTGTTCCTGCAGGTTGTGTGCTAACACTCCATCCTCCAGCACTGCAAAACACTGGCACACTGAAACCACAGAGAACAGCAACACTTAAGTGTCACACAAAAGCTTAGAAAGTGTTCAAACATGAATGGAGGGGGGACATAAGTGTCAATAAAGTGCAAGCAAAGCAGTGCAAAGCAGTTCTCCCAGCAGAGAATTACTAAAACAACTGAAAACGACAGCAATCTTGAACAGTCCTGTTTGCTCCATCCTGAACAAGAGCTGGAAAGCTTTTGGTTTAGCACTCTGTCTGCAGGGAAACAATACAATGTGAGTGCTTTGTGTCATGATGGCTATTTTTCTGACAGACAAAAGGCGGAGGAGTGACCCTCAAAACTTTCGAAAAAACTACCATCCACCACTCTGGCAAGAATTTGCTGTTAAATATATAAAAGGCTCTCATAAAATCCCCATCATAACAGGGTGCCAGTGTTCCAGAGCAACACCCGAGTGGCCACAATTATTGCTCTCCTCCCAGAGTTACTGGGTTTAGCAGCAGCAGGATAACAAGTCCAACTCATTCTAACAAAAGCAACAGTGTGACTTGCTCTATTTTGGGTGTGTTTATCAGAGCATCAGTGTGTATGCATGTAGATTCATGCACAATTTATGTGTATATCAGTACAAGAGCTCAGAGAGACTTAGGTTACATGTTTTTTTTTGTTTGTACAAACTATGACTACCAAATGAAAATGCAAAGTTTGAGAGCTAGTACCTGCCACCATTTAAACTGGGAGGCTGGTGCAGATGGTGCAAGAGTATGCCGAGTGAAATCTGTAAGGTTGTCGTAAATCCCAAGGCTTTAGCTAAGAGCTCTCTGTACACTAACTCTGTCTGCTTCTCCAAGTGGGCGCTCCCTATCCAATGAGCCTATAGTCTGGCCACCTGCTGCTCGATATGGTCATAAAACATATCTGTTTCATGGCGTTTACGCTCCCTAGCCTTGTCCTGTTTTGTCAGAAAGCTGTCAAAGGGACTACGTAGATACACGAGATTAAACAACTACGCAAAGGCATCCTATAAAGTCAAACAAAGGGATAGTCAGCAAGACAGACAGTTTACTACTCTGTTTTGATCTAAATACATTTTAAGACTCCAATCATACCCACAGTTTTGCAGAACCATTTGATCTGTACATTGGCTTTAATAGCTTCAGCATCTGTGGACTGTTATTCTCATCTATAGGCATGCCAAGTGTTTACAGTAGTCCTTAATGAGCCACAATAGCCTCTACGTGCAGAAGCCCAAGGGTGTTTAAAGTCTGTCAAACAAAGTCAAAAGTTACTCAAAAGAAAATAAACACAGACAGTCAGCAGCACTGTGGCCCAGCTGTTTTC
Source organism: Epinephelus moara (assembly GCF_006386435.1). Lineage (NCBI taxonomy): Eukaryota > Metazoa > Chordata > Actinopteri > Perciformes > Serranidae > Epinephelus > Epinephelus moara. Next base: position 36,704,649 of record NC_065521.1, on the reverse strand, counting down.
TCCACTTCCTCCGTCATTTGCAGACACACGGCTCAGGGTGACCAGACAAAACATGCTTTGCTATCTCACAGATATTCATCGGGGAACCTAGTCGGGCTGGCTGCTCCGACAATGGTGTTTTTTGAAAGCCAGGAGCAGGACAGAAGACGGGGCTTAAGAGGAGATTTAGCTCACTGCGGAGGGAAAGAGCCTCCAGCCTGAGACAGAGGCCGGGCCAATTAAAAACACCTGTCCTACTGTTAATCCCTCAACTGAGCATGTGAGAGCAGGCAGGGCACTTCTGTAGAGACAGCGGCTATGTTTACATCCGTGCCCTTAATGCTTTGGATACTAAAGTATTCAGTTTATGAGGTGAGCTGACACATATAAATGCCATATGTTGTTTATAATAATTTGTTTAAGCTCTTAACCCAGCTACAGAGAGCCCAGATACATTTTATATTCCTTTAACAGCTGCTGTGCAAATTAGATCAAGTATCTGGAATACTGTGCATGTAAAACTGGCTGTCACTGTGAGCGCTGCGAAGGAGATGTCAAAACTGAGACATTCATTCTCACTTTGTTTGCTTAAGGCTTCAACTGTGCTTTTTTGATCCCTTTGTCAGAAGACGCACAACTCTAAAACAAAGAAACGCACGAACAGAAGACAAGCAAAGACTTTGGAAGTTTACTTACTAACTGAAGTTTCCCAGGATGACGGGAACGAAGGGGAGGCCTCAAGATTCATTGTAAGAGTGACATGGAGCCCATAGTCTATAGTACAGCTGTGACCATCTGTGTGGCTAATTGAAAACACACGACACATTGAGCATTCGACCCATCCCAGACTTTGAGACTGCTTCTCTGTGTTTGCAGTCATGCTAAGTTTGTACTCTCAAAGAAAACTTGGTTTGTGCTAGTTTCTTTCCAATGACATGTTCTCTATTGACCTATGTTGTCACTGTATCAGATTCATACTCTTATAAATATACAGAGCACTCTTCTCCTTCATTATTGCTGTATCTTAAGCCTAGTTCATATTACACGATTTTCACCGCAATTTTGACGTCGCAGAGGATCTTGAAAGCCATCTTGGGTCGGAGGTGAGTTGGCAGATAGTCTGCCACGACAAGTCCTCATGTGTGAACAAGCCTACGAGCAAGTCGCCCCCTTGTCTGTGACTGGGACTGGATATCTGGCATTCCAGAAAACTGGAGAAGTCTGACACGACTGACAAAGAGCATCAGCCAATGAGAGGCGGGATATGTCCCACGTCAGCACGCAGGAGGACAGAAGAAATGTGAGGACAAGCTGCAGGGTTGCCAGGTCTGCTTATTAGCCGCGACGTTGGGGTGGATTTTTTGTAAAGTTGCTTGCAAATTGGAAGTCGCGGCTTGTTTCTAAAGTGGAGTTGCTTATTTGAGCTTGCTCTCTAAACCTTGCCTTTCTCTATATCCGTCGCTTCTTTTGGGCTTGTTTCCTTAGCCCTGGTTGCTTGTTTCTCTCCCAAGATCTGGCAAGCAGCTAAACAACAACAACAATGGCGGCGTCCACAGGATCACGGGGAGCATGTTGTGTTTGGACCCAGGCCCTGGAGGCAGATCTGATTTAGCACTGGGAAGAATATACATGCCTTTACGATGTGTCGTCTCCAAGTTAAAAAACGTAGTTTGGTGACATCACCGCGTTATCTGGGGCTCTATCGGCGAGGGCTCGGTGGAGAAATCTTGTGGTGTGTACACACAGGTCGTAACACAGTTGCCGAGACTCCCGATGACAGAAACACACGTCGCCAGGTATGAACACTCAAAAAATTACATAAGTCTCCGCGACGCAAAATCAGGGTGAAAATCGTGTAATGTGAACTAGGCTTTACTTGAACTACTAGAGCCTGCTGCAACAATGCAATGTTCAATTTCAACTAGGGCTGCAGAATTAATCCAAATATTACCGAAAATGCAATATGACCAAGTGCACTGACCAAATCACAGGAGCTGCAATGTTTTTTAAAAGGTAAAATATGTCACAGCATGCCATTGTAAATGGCGGAGAAGCTCCAGCCTACAAATCACATTCCAGACATAAGGGAACATGCTTGTTTGGTACAGACCCAAGCAAAAAAAATCACATCATTGTCATTTTTATATAGATTTTTTTTTAGTGAAAATGAATGCAAAAATGACCACTCACACTGAAATTGTCAAAAAAAAAAATCATTTTTTTGCATATCCCCTGGCCCCAATTTCAACATTTACACAACTGCTTCTGAGTTGATACAACAAGTCAATCTGAGGATTTCTCCTCTTTGTCCAGCTCTGTAAATAGGGAAGTCAGAGAACCCAGCTTCTGAAACATTTTTGTGGTAAAAATTTAGTCATACTCTGTTCCCTAAATCCTTAAAATGGAGGGGACAAAAAACACCCAATGTTCTTGCTGAGAATAAGTCTCTGTGTATGTTTCAGTCTCGAGGGGCCCAACAGTCAAAGTTCATAGAAATCACCCAGACAGCACTAAGCCACCAAAAGGGTCTGTTTACACCATAAATGACCACATAAGTCCACACTGAGAGTTAACCCACACCAAGACAGACATGCATTACCACTTACACCTGTTGTAGAGCTTAAGAGACTATCCGCTAAATGGATCTCCACTCTGCCCTTATGTGTCCAGTCTGTCAATGAGGAGGGATTAGGTGGACGGCTTGGTTTTAATCCGACAGGACAAATTGACAGTTCAAAACATGAGTTTACTCTAAAGTACAACTCAGAGAGCGGAACGAAAGAAGGGAGGGAAAGATGGAGGAAAATGACAAGTCTCGCCCGGGTGTGCGCACACGCAAGTGTGTGTGTGGGTGTGTCAGAATTGTGGTGTAACTTGTTTTTCCAAACTCCTTTAAACTACGGTCACATTACCCTTCCAGGGGAGGGACAAGGAGACCGTGTTATTATGACTGCTAAACAGGTTTTGACGGACAGGGTGTGCACATGGAGACACAGTGCGAGTCCACACTCACACACATACACACTCCTACTGTAAGCTTCTTAATGAGGGCACTGAAAAGACCCTGTCAGGCCGTGTCAGTTTCCTAAGAGGACAGTAAATCAAAGATCCAGCAGACAACAGAAATTGGCTGTGGCATTTGAACACCAGAGGCTAAAATCCACTGAGGGGTAAGATTGTCTCAAAAAATGCGCAAAGAACAAGTAAAGATTTCAAAATATTAGCAGCCACCCACTGCATTGCCCAGTATGTTCCCCTGCAGTGTGGGCAGACTGTCTCTGCAGTGAGGCTGTGGGAGAAAGGGATGTTACAAAGCAGGAAACCACGACCTGTGTGACCTCAAAGCTCAAACAGTCAAAACAAAGTAAATTATTTCCTTTTTTAATGCCTCTCGTCCCTCACAAATATTCCACATGACTAGTGGTCAGAAACAGAAAGAAAGGCCTGACTATTTTTGCCGATGTAACTAAATCTCATATGTGCATGCATGCACTTTGTCTTTTAGTCCAACTAACATCAGAGAACTGACAGCCAATCACCTAAAATAAAATTATGCAGATTATCTCAGGCATCCAGCTCGAGGGAGCAGCTCCGATCAAACATAGACAGAGATATTTCTCTTTCATCTTCGCAGCTACTTGGATAGAAGCAGTGGCAAGTGCCTGCCAAACAAAGAAACCGGCGAAAAGGAGAAAATGACAAGGGTTCTATTTTCAGCCAAAATCCCCCACCAACCACCCACGCGCTGTCTCCCTCTCCCTCTCTCTCTCTCTCTCTCTCTCTCTCTCTCTCTCTCTCTCCCCCCTCACTGCTCGGTTCTGTTCTCCTGCTCACTGCTTTTTGCAACAAAATTACACCATGAAGTGTCCGTTCATCCCACAGCTCTCTGTACCGTGTTATAAACTAGGTGAACGGGGCCAGCCAGCCTCATGAACTGGACCAGGCTGTCATGGAGAACAAAGAGAGGTGACGAGGGTAATGGGACTCTGGGTCAGTTGGTGAGAGTGAAATTAGGAACAGGGGGGAGGTGGGGGAATTCCTCTGGGAGCTGCATTCCCTCTGCACATCAGGCTATATCAGGAGCAGCTAGAGGAGGGACAAAACAGGAACTGATAAGAGGGGCAGTGAAAACAAAGAAAGTTGACTTGGCCGAGACTCTCGGATGGGGAGGAAAGTAGAGGAGAAGTGGGACGTGGGGGAACTACAGCTCTTAGGGAAATTGTAGCATAAACAACCACAGTGGGACGTTAAGTAAACAACCCCAATGCCACAGAGAGGGACAGCATATCTGTCTGGTGAAAGTGGATGATGAGCGGAAAAAATGACACAGACCAGACATCTGATTTACATGCAGCAATTGTCTCAATGAGCGGTTTATTGCTGCTATTACTGGCTTTGTTTGCGCACTGGCCCCTGCTCGATAAAGCATAAAAATGCAAAGCTGCACAGTGTGCCCTTTGTGTACGGACACAAGAGCAGAGTGCTGAATTATCTCCCTTGATAAAAGACATGCAGACCTATTTCTAACCCATTCATTAGTATGGACATGCCAAAGACTGAGTCAACACTCTACACCCAGGCTACAGCTTAGACATTCCTTACCTGTGAATGTTTTCATACTTAAATGCCAGCAGTTCAAACTAATTTTGTGCATGAGAGCTACATTAGTATCTCAATGAGAAATTCTGTTGGTGTGCATGTCTGTTTTCCTGAACTCCACCCTGCCAGCTGTATGTTTATTGACCAGTTGGAGTTTGCAGATGGTTCTCCCATGTTAAACTTCACTACAGTTCTCACTCCGGCGTGTTTTTTGTCTCAGTATCTGAATGTCTTCATATTCTGGGGGGCAGCAAAGTCATATTTGTCGTCAATATTCCAAAGACCAAACATATTAGGAGCAATTATGATTGTTCTGTTTGGGTCATTGAATCAAACTGAATTTAAACCTGAATTTAAATACAATTTTACCCCCAATCAGGTCTGGAACTGCATATTCTGCCTAGGAAACTCTTGCAAGTCAGACTGTTTCAACTTAAAAAGGTTAAATGTCACATATTTTGCAGTAAAAGCCCTCATCTCAAGTGATAGCACTTTCTTCCCCTGAGATATAACATGTTCCAAACAACCATCTCAGTCCTTGCTCTTATCTACAGCCAGCACACAGTCGTGTATATGATGAGGTTCATCTCTGTTCAGCTGAATGAGTGAACTGGTGTCTGCTGCAAATAGTCAAAACATATGGCAAGCTACGTCTTGTCTGAGATGGAGTACCGATGCCATAGAAAATCAAGCACAAGGTCAGAAGCAAAGCAGCCACTTGGTGCCAAGGCCAGTTATTCAGAATGTAAGAAAAGAGACACTGCGAAGTCGTCAGATGTCTCTGTCTCTCTAAAAAGCATGCAGCAGATGGGCAGACAAGCCTGTCCTTTATATTCACTGTGCCGAAGTGTCCATGAATCAAACACTCAGTCCCAACTGGCTCCATGTCTGCAGTTCAGTAGCTGACCCTGACCTCTGACCCTCCCTGTGGCGGGGCTAAACAAAACCAACTTTTCTCCAGGGCAGACCATGGTGCATTCTCCACAGTGCACACACTTTTTCCATATGGTTTAAAGTTGCTATGGATGCAGGAGTTGGCTCAGTGTCAGAGTGTGTCCTCACCTTCTTGGACACGTGGAAGGTTGGACTGGTCAATTTCCAGCTCTGCCATCATTGTGCTTGATCTGTCACAGCCTCATGGTGATACACAAGACCCTGGGACCAGAGAGGGAATACTGGAAGTTAATATGTGGCTAAATGAAATTGAAGGCAAGGCACAACAAGTGGGAAAGAAACCAGCTACAAGCTACACAACCAGACCTTTAAGTGTAAGTTAAACAGACTACTGGTGTTAATGCAAACAAGTCAGCTAATGACTGACAAGCTAATACTAGCAGTGTTGCTACAAACAGTAACTAGACCCTGAATGGTAAAACAGTATCTGAATTGTTGTAGGCCACTTGTTTGTCAAGCAAAGTAAAAGAATAACCAGAGAAACATTCAGTCAGTCGGTGTAACTACCGAAGAGCTATTGTGTTACAACCTACCTGTTCCCAGCACGCTGCACACACAGCCTCCAGTGTTGTGTATGTACACACAGCCTATTCAACAAGTACCAAACATGACAGCGAAGTGTCAACTTTGTCCACCGCCGCACTTTTCCCTCTCCCTCCCTCCTTTCCTCTCTTCTTCTTTTTGTGTCCCTCTCAAATTATCCGGAGTGTCACGAGCGTGCTTGACCGTCTCTAACGCCTCCACTTTTAGTGTGAATGTTAAAACGCCAGCGACGGTTTGTTCTGTTGGTCATCAATGAAACAAAGCCCCGTCGACTCGTGATGGGAAGCCAGGGCGGACAAACTTAGCCCACAGTCTGTCGCTCCGGCTGCTTCTTCACGGCTCCTGTTCGGCAGCAGTGGGGGCGGTTAACGGCTGACGCCTTCAGGTGCTCCTCCGAGCTCGGACTTATCTCTTACGAGTCACGACGTTGCCTAATAAAAACGGCAATTCGCCCCTTTTTTATGCTTTTTTTATTTACAAGACATCTGGTGAAGGAAAGACCCCTTTCTCTAACATTTTTAAACAAGGTCAGTTATTCGTAGAGTGGCTTATAAAGCTAGTAATCCGAGAAAAGATTAGCCAACTCAGGCCAAAAGGTTATAAATTAAAACAATGTACAGACAGGCGCAAGACAGCATAGTGTTCATACTGCTAGACAACCGGTTCTCACTTCCAGTTAGCGATACCCATCCCACATAATATTACAGCACGACTATCACACAGGCCCACGCACCCACTTTCTCACCGAGTCGCCACATTTCTAACTGTTGATGAAGGCAGCACTTAACCAGCCGAATGTTCCAATCAGTCAAACAATGAAGCCTGAGTTTCCAAAGTAAAAGTGTGTTTTATTGATTTAATTGCAATAAATACATTACGGTAAAAAGGTGAAAATATCAGCAGGGACTGGTGCTGCAAAAGTGACCATTCTGGCAACTGTAAAAGTTTAATAGCATGTCTGGAAATATAATATTTCCACTTATGGGAGAGGTTTGCTTTGAGATGTCATGAGTTACAGATTACAAGTTTGCAAATAGAATAAGAACATCATGTATTAATCTACAAATCCAAGCCTCTCACAGAAAGTGGCAGATACTTAAATAGTACAGTGCAAAACTTTACAAAGTCATTTAACATAACTTGGACACTTCTGCAGCCCAAAAAAGGTGTACATCTTATAGCAGCTACCCCCTTAACAGCAATTCACGTGTAACAATCGACAACAAAACAAACCAAAACAGGCAAACAAGGCAAAATAGCAACAAAGACCAAATAAAACACACAAAATACAACTTACAAAAGGCAACTTGCGCGATTTAAGTTCCCTGCACCATTTTCTTCTACATCAGTATTACAGTCTGATCATCTATTTCCATATTTGATCAATACATTATTTTTAAATTTTTGCTTAAACCTACTTAATGTTCTGCATGTTTCAGTTCCTCAGGACAACTGCTCCATAAACTCAGATACAATGTAGTTTGGCATTGGTCCTCACCAATGGTTTTTTGAACATAAAAACACCTCTCAAAGCATGCTGACTTTCTCTCCTTTGAAACAACTTTTGGATACTTTCAGGTAATAATTGTTTTTCTTGTTTGCCCTGTACAAAAGTTGACAAAATCTTCAAATTTAAGTATATTTAGTTTAATAAATAGTGAGTTTGTTGGTTCTCTGTATGAGGTTTTGTTCACAATTCTTATGGCTTCCTATTTAAGTATGAAAAGAAGGGCTAATGTAACTATTTTAATCACTCCATCAATCAAATGTAATGCATTACATTTGATTGCTTACAAATGTTTTAAACTGGGCAACAAAGCTGTTCAGAAATAGGCTATGTCAAAAGAAGGCATTCCTGCAAGGTGAAAAGATGCAAAGCAACAGAATGAACTGTAACTAATGACAATTACATTTAGCCTATATTGTAATTTGATTACATGTAACTAGTTACTCCCTGACACTGAACATTTCACTTGACTTCTGTTGCAAGAAAAACCTGAAGTTGATTTGATGTGTGGCAAACTAACAGCCCTTATCATCATTTCCTCCCGTGTGCACCTGGATGGAGCTGCAACTCACTTATTAATTCAGATGGGCAGGAAACCTTCAAGCTCCCCGTGTCAAAAATATTATCAAAAGACTCATTTCTGAGGAGGATGAAACGCTGCTCTTAAAAAACTGTCTTGTAAATGTCAATGATGATGAAAATTTATAGGCTATTTTAGGTTTTGAAGGCTACAGGTTTTGTGACATTCAATTTGCACTCTGTCAAGCTGAGAGTCTTTGAAGACTGCTGAAATGACGGAGGAACAAAGAAGACTGTCTAGAAAGATATTTTGCCCCTCGGAGCCACACTGAGGAGTTTACACTGGAGGCTAATTTGCTGGAAATGTGTATAGGTGGTATATTGCACTGTTAACGTGGTTTTCTAGACGTAATGTTGCCCTCTGCTGGCTGCACATGTGTCAGTCACATATCCATGAGGTCGAGTGATGTCACCAAGTCATAAAAACCTGCCAGGCCACATAGCTTGGACTGATACAGTTGTTTGGTGACGTGTAGCTTTGGCATCCATGGCCTTTAGAAAATTCAGACTGTCTATATGTCAGATATTTTCAGTCAATGTGAAATCAAATGTTGATAAATTCTGTAGCATCTGAACAATGCCTGGTGTCCTATGGGGATATTTAAGTGTTTCAGTCACATTCTGCTGTTACAAGCTGTATAAACAGTACTTCACAATCTCAAAGCAAAATATTTCTGTTTTTACTTCAGTACATTCTGAAGCTAGTGGCTCATATTCTGATTTTTTTTTTCAGGAGAAACAAATTATACTTTCAGACCACAGAATATTTTGCATTCTCTTGCCTAAACCACCCACCAGGTGAGATTTAATCAGACTGAGCACCACTTTGGCCAGAACCACACAACAATGCTGCTTTAATGCTGATTATCTTCAGCCCCTAGTCAACGGGACAACATGTAGAGGCATAAATAAGTTTCACCTTTAGTTCCGATAAGTTTTAATTTTACTTCCAGTCAGAAAGGGCTGAAGGAAAATTAATGCATATGACTGGATACATGAGATTTGGATTATACTGCTGCAATTTTGTGAGAGTTTATAAACAGATGTTGTTAAACATATGAAGCTAAATCAGGGCAAAAAGTTTTCAAATTACAAAACACATAATATCATTGCTTTTTGTCCTGATTTAGCTCCTTATTAAACATGGTCCCCAATGACTCTAATTAATCAACAATGTTTGCCATTTTGGGACTCTTCACTTACTGCAGGCATGTGAGAAATATAAGGTTTTCTTCACAAACTCAAGGTAACATGACATAAATGATGGATAAATTTTGTGGGTGAAGTATTACTTTAATGCAGCCGGATTCAAAACTCCATATTTTGCTCTACATCTGCTACCTCAGTGTATTTTACTGCAGATACTTGTTTACATTCATACTAAACATTATAAAAACAGGACTTCAGTTGTAATTAAATATTTTTCCATTGAGATATTGCTTCTTATACTAAGATTTACATTTAGTAAATACTACTAATAACAATACTACATAATACTACTACTACTAATAAGAATAAGAATAATCATCATCATCATCATCATAATGCTTTTAGTATGAATTAATTTATCACTGCAGGGACAGGGCTCAAATATCAAGTGTTACCATGGTAATTCTGAACAAACACATGGTTGTTACAGTTAATTTTAGCTTCTAAACTGTTTATCAGTGTTGTAGTAAGGATTGATCTTGGTCTCAAGACCACTCTTTGAAGGTCTCAGTCTGGTCTCAAACTTGACCATATTCTTTTTTTAAGATGATCTTTTTGGCTTTCTTAGATAGGACAGTCTAAGCATGAGAGAGGGAGAGAAAGAGGATGACATGCAGCAAGGGGGCACAGGCTGGAATCAAACCCACAGTCACTGCTGCAAGGACATTGCCTTCATTTATGGAATACCAGCTCTACCCACTAAACCACTGGGCTCCCACTTGACCATATTTTTACTCGGTCTTGTCTTGGTCTCAAAGAAGACCCTGGATTTTATTTCAATACTGGTGAAGACCTCAACTAGGAGGATATCACTAAATTGCCTGCGCAAAATCAGAGTGCTGAATAAAGATGGTGAAGGTGATTTTAGCTCATTAGTGTTTGTATTTGTTTGCTCATAGACAACAAAGTTAAATTCCTACATATAAAATTCACCTCTGCAATGCCTTTTGATTATTTTATCAAGACATTTCTCATGGTACTCTTATACATACACACATACACTCACTGGCCACTTTATTAGGTACGCCCGTTCACCTGCTGGTTAACACAAATAGCTAATTAGCCAATCATGGCAGCAACTGGATGTATTTAGTCACGTAGACATGGTCAAGACGACCTGCTGAAGTTCAAACTGAGCATCAGAATGGGGAAGAAAGGTGATTTAAGTGACTTTAAACGTAGCATGGCTGTTGAGTATTTCAGAAACTGCTGGGATTTTCACACACAACCATTTCTAGGGTTTACAGAGGATGGTCTGAAAAAGAGAGAATATCCAGAGAGCAGCAGTTCTCTGGGTGAAAATGCCTTGTTGATGCCAGAGGTCAGAGGAGAATGGCCAGACTGGTTCAAGATGATAGAAAAGCAACAGTAACTCAAATAACCACTGGTTACAACCAAGGTCTGCAGAAGACCATCTCTGAACCAACAACACGTCCAACCTTGAAGCAGAT
>NC_065521.1:36337983-36345352 GCF_006386435.1 Epinephelus moara | reverse complement strand
CGCTGTCACTTTACGATGGATTGGCATTCATGATCATACACGTGTTTACGATCAAATCTGAGTTTCCCGCGGCGTTCCTGAATCCGGAGTAGGTTTTTAGTAGCGTAGGCTTTTATGTGCAAATCTACACACAGATTTACTCACTTTTCATGAATGAGACCCTTACTGCGGATAAGAAAAACCTCCATAAATAGACCCTTTAACAGGAAAAAATGGTAGACACCTCAGGAACAACAACTAAGGAGGAATCCCTTTCCCAAAATGGACAGACGTATGATAGATGTCATGTATACAGAACAGACCAACATAATTAAACTACAGTATAGAGCACTGGTTGTGGTCTGATGACTGGTTTGGGCCCCCAGGAGGGGTTACCAAAGCTTCATAGGGGGTTAGGGGGCCTTTTTAATTTTCAGGGGTGCAAGACAACTTAAGAAAAAACTTAACTTCACTTCCACTTCATTCTTTTATGCGAGGAGAACCAAATTAAATTGTTATTTTTTTTCTCTGATTATTATTCAAGATTCAGACTGCACAGAATAACGACACTGTGAAGACCTGACACAAACTATATTCACAGAGCCTTCACTCTGATTAACAGTCTCATTCCACATTAGAAAACTACACTGTTAAAACAACCAAAGAGTTCATAAAGTAATGGCCAGGTGTCAGGAAAAAGAAACCCCTGAATTTGTTAACAAAAAAAAAAAAAAAAAAAAGCCAATTTAGTATGCATGATTTAAAGATAAATAAATGAAAAAAAAATACAGAATCATATAAAAAGTTACTACAAATATCAGGAAAACTCATCTCTGATGTTTTATTCACAAGAAATAATCTGCTCAAAGTTCATCCAAATTGCTTGTTTTACACAAACTTCCTCCTGTTATTGTATTCATCTAGTTTATTTTGGGATATTTGTACAGCTTATCAGTTGTTCTGTACTGTTTTTGTCATGCATTAAATAAAATATGAAACATCCATAAAATATGTCACTTAGTCTGGGGTCATCAGTTTCCTCTATAATAGAAAAGGGGTCCCTTGACGAGAAAAGTTGGGAACCACTGGTGTAGACGATCCTTATGACAAAATGATAGATGGGGGAGAGGGTGAAGAAATGAAAGGGATTCTGTCCACAGAGCTCTTTTAATTTTTAAAAAAGTTGAGTTAAAAATGAGTATTTTTATTTCTCTTTTAATGTCAGTATCATATTGTTCAGATGTAGACCTTGAACTGCAGTGAAAGGTATTTTTGCTGTGAAAACAGTGTAGTAGAGGCGCTGCTGGGTCTCTGATTGCATACAGATGCTCTTTAGACACTTCAGGTGTACTGTACTCATTCCAGACCATATGTAACTCATGCAATGAGCCTTTCACAAGATTTAAGAGGTGTTTAGGGTATGATGACAGTATAACTATCAACAGATCATTTTCACTGTCTATTTTTAGTCAGAAGCGTGTTTGTCACTGTTCTGAGATGCACACCCACTGCTAAGGTAGGCGGTGTGGCAGTTCACAGACTTTTTTCACGAGTAGCGGTAACAATGGAGCAAAGATGCTCTTACTTTGAAACAGGTGGAAGACCTAAGAGCTCATCCCATAATGCATTATGCCATCCTCGTGTATTTTGTTGAATCACATGCATTTCATCAGTCACGTGTCTTGCAAACTAACACATTGCTGATGTCTCCTATTCGATGTCGGGGTCAGTGACAGCAAATCAGCATACCCAGTATAAACGTTTACTGTCCCTGGGCCATCAGGCCATCACTTATGTTGAACCCTGTAATTTATCCTGTTGCTAATTTTCGATTTTAGAGGAACTTTGGTTTGCACTTTAAAGATTTTAAAGAATTTACACAGCAGATAAAAGACTGAACATCAGCACCAAATATCGTCTGTCAGGAACTTCAATCAGACCACGGGTAAAATACAGATAGTAACTATCATTGTCAGTGAAACTGTTTCCTGAAAAATAAACTCTGAAACACTGGCTGCTGCTAAGAGGGATGAGCACTATTTATTGACAACCATGACATTACATTAGAAACTATTATTTCAACTCAGCGGTGCAAGCACAAATGATTTGTCTGTGTCGGCAGGAGCTGGAGAAATCCCACACTGTCCTATTTTCTAGCAGCTGTAAAGTTCTGAGCTGCGTTAATAGCAGAGATTTTTGCACAAATGTGTCAGTTTGACCCGAGGATACAGACTTCATACACAGAAATTCTGATAATGCTTTTTATATTCTTCAAGAGAGAATAGTAACTGCATGTCATTGTCGGCCATTGAGCAGTTTTGCTGGAGAGCATCTTGTCTATTCAGCTCCCAGATCCTGAATTAAAAATAAAAAGAAATAGAGGCGCACGACAACAGGTTCTAGGGCAACTATAAATTAGATTTCAAAATGAGTGAATGACATTTTCCTTCTTAGTGCAAATGATTTATAACTGAAAGACGGGCCTCTAAGCACTGTGAAATGAGCTTTTCTGCACTGTGGTAACATGACTCACCTGACAGCCATGAGACTTTCCTCTTACCATGGCGAATGCACATTGTAAAGTTCTTAAGATGAAAACGTTAAACCCTGGCTGAAGTGTAAAAGTGTATACTGCTTCTTGGCATGAGGCAAAGCAAACATTAATGGTGCTGTCTAATCAGGCGTGGGCACGGGTGAAGAGCGAGCTGCAGCGGGCCTGAAGGTGCACATTCTCACATTGTCAAAGAGCTGCCGAAAACTTCCCCGCAACTATATTTGATGCGAGACTGTCAGGCTCTATCAGTTGATATGTTCGCTTCAGTAGCTTGCATACATTTCTGACAGCAGATGAGTGAAATAATGGTTGACATTCTGAATTTAAATCTCTTTTATTTCTCTCCCCTGGCACATCACAGTAGTTTCTTTATCAGTGCTTCAGATGTGATAAATAGCGCCTCGGCTTTTCCGGCATTCTTCATTGTAACCTGCTGATACAGCCGGCTGCAACTTCTGTGTGGTCACAGACAAAGAGGTGCTGCAGGATGAATGGCCAGTAGAGTTTATTTTTGTAAATATGCTTACTCCTTCAGGTTCTAATGTTCACCCGAGTCTATGTGACTTAGCTCAGTTTGGTGTGGTCTTGTTTTTTGCAGACTGTATTCTACTACACCACTCCTACTCGGCAGAATTACAGAAACAATTAGAGATGTTAATGATTAACCATTTAACTGTTAACCGACTATTCTGACCAATTAATACTATTGGATAAACTCTTAAAGATATATATTAGATACAATATACTGCTGCTACAGGCAGAGATGATCAGACTGCAATGTCTGCTGCCCAGACTGGAGTTGCACACCTCTGCCAGGGCAAAGCCATGATGTTGCTCCTGGGAGACGACTACAGCATCTCTCGGCAAGCTAATGACACAAGAGCAGACGTGGACACCAATATGAGAGACAATCGCCCCCTCACTGGATACTAACATTGATCCTCTTTACTGGTGGTTAATGAGGGTCAGCTAGTGGTCACACAAAAAATTCTGAATTAGCATCCGCAGCAACAGTTAATCAATTGATTAAACGATTTGCTAGTTTCAGTTTCTCAAACGTGAGGACTTGATGCTTTTCTTACTTTATTAATGAACTGAGTGTCTTTGGTGTTGGCACCTATCTGAAACCATAGACTGTAAAAATAATGGATATGATTAGCATGACGTAACTCACTGGTTTTGAAGCCTCGATTCAATGTTTCGTCTTGTTTTGGTTTTTTGGGGTTTTTTTTTTTTTTGGAGCCAGAAGTTGAGAGGCCAGAGAGGCTGGGGCTGTAGAGGAGTGAGGTGTGGATCAAACTGAAAAGCAGAGGCCACAATCGACAGACAGCCTGTCCCTCAGTGCAGCCCGCCCTTAACTATGTGTAACTTTAAGCCTTGATAAAATGTAAACAGGTAATTTATATAAAAATTCACCCCTCGTACAGTTGTCATGAATGTTGAAATTAGCTGAAGAGACCAAAACCTTTTTTGCACCAGGCTGTAAACATGTTTATTTTTGCGTTAACATGGGTGTCTATGGGAATTCACTAGCTTCTGGAGTCAGCCTCAAGTGGACATTCAAAGAACTGCAGTTTTTGGCACCTCTGTGTTGGCTTCATCTTTCAGCCCCGGAGGTTGCCGCTTATCTGAAACTTAAAATTTTGTTGCAGAGAGGCTAAGGACAGGAGACTAACCTGCCTGACATGCTAGTTTTATTTGCAGGAAGAAACAAACAATAGTTTTGGCTGATAAAACACATCCAAAGATGTTTGAAAAAATCATTCAAAGTAGCTACAAAAACATGCCTAAGGGACAGAGGCGATATTCAGCAGTCAACAAGAAATAAGTCTCCTTCCCCTTCCATTCACAAAGTAACAAGTGAACAGGTGATATCTGTATTGCTACTGCCACCAACACCACATGACCCAGTTTCTACAGGTGTCCAAAAATAATGATATATAGGCTACACCTAGCTCCTACGTATCCACTTCAGACTGCTGGTTGCAAAAACAAGCATGTGAACATTGGCAAAGGATGCTATGTTTCACTATTTTCTTGGATTGTTTTTAGACAAAAAGATGAATCGATCTGTCAAGAAAATAATTACTATATTACTATAATTTCTATACTATAATTATTATTTATCAGTATCACTAAAATAATCAGTAGTTGCAGTCCCATTCAACAGCTCACTTTTGGCTTTTTGTGCACAGGGATTTTAGAAGTGTGATACATTAATTAATCCTGATGATATTACTTAAAAACACTGATATACTGTAGGTACAGAGTTGTGTTTGAAGTAATGGTTCAACAGGCAATATGGATACCTCACTGCTCTCATTAAAGATATACAATGTACAAACAATGTATAAACTCATACAGAATTAATCCCTCTCAATCTTCACTTATAGCCCGCTAGAAGAGTGTGGCAGTACTTGTCTGCAGAGACTCTGCCCTGTATTTTCTAACTTTCCTCTTTCTTTCTGTGTTTGGTGCCTTTAGTGCTTTGTACCTCCACAGCATTCAGTTGAGGTGGGACTTTTTAAAAAGGTAGCGACCAGGTGCCAGACCGTAGGCAGCAGGAATCCAAGAGATACTGCAAAAAAGTGGCATTGTAGCGAGGCAAAATGCCAAATGAGAGTGAGTCTGGGATTGGCTTTTACTTTCACTTTAGCTGGCAAGCATGTTTACCAACAGAAACAACAATCCTATGTTGTATCCCTTTAAATAATGAAAAAGGAGATTTCTTGAGGCTTGTGTAAGAAAGGTCCAAATGAACACCAATGCAAAATCACATTACAGGAAGAAGATGCAAGTTTGTTTCTGGATTGGTAAACCTGCTTATTACAAATAAAGAAACACTACGCTCTTGTATGTTATGTACTTCGTGTACTTGTTTCAGATATATGTAACAGAAACACTGCCCATTCTTGCTTCTTTCCAAGTGAGCCTTGCCATCAGACTGCAGCAAGGCTGTTCCCAAAGCTGCAGCAGAATCCAACTACTTTAAGGTTCATCCATTTTGTGATAAAGTGTCTTCACCTTTAATATTGCCTCTGGCAGGCCCCAGGAAAGCCTCCCACAGAGGCCAGAACAGCCTTGCTGGGCCTAAAACTTATCCGAGTTACAGTAATGATCAATTCTCAGATGAACGCTCCCTTTGTTAAATTGTTATGGGGCCAAAACATTGGTGAAGAGCTCCAGGCATCCAAGAGGACGAGGTTAAATATTTCCAGGAAAAACTGGGTTTCCATCAGTAAATCATGACTTGATTGTTTAACTACAAACACGAATTATCTTATTTGCGCAGTTTGCAGATTAGATTATCAGTCTGACATGTGATAAGAAGAAGGTTAGCTACACTTTCAACCCACTATTTAATGCAAACAAAGGATTAGAGAGAATAACTGGCAAACTTTAAGCCAGATAAACTAAACCCACAGATTTGAGTTTTGTGTTCTGAGGGGAAAGTTTGGGATATTCTGTCGTGCAGTGTTTGCAAGTCTCTGAGACATGATTGAGATAAAGCACATTATGCAAATAGAAGATCTGTGACAGAGTCTTGACAATCGTTCTCTCTCTGCACACCTGCAGCTAAAACCCTTCATTGGTTTTCAAACTGTCTGAGGAACCAAGTTCCAGGTGGTTGCAAGGAACATAAAGCAATCCTTGGGAGTGTAGCTGTGACAGTTTTAAAGACATGAAACCATTTGCGAAATGCTGCAAACTGCTAATCAAACAAGGTAATGAACAGTGGAAAATGGAGAAGTACTAAATGGGCAGAGCAGCATGGCAGTGTAACTGAAGTGGAGATATAAAATGAAGAAATTCGAACAAGATGTTAATGTTTGTGTTTAGTCATTATTATAATACATTTGTTAAAGGTATACTATGCAGGTATTTTCAATAAACACAACATTCAAACTTTGCCCCTCCTCCCTACACTGCTTGTGCGTACATTGCAAGCTTCTATTGCAGTGTCCAAAATTAAGTTTTTGACTCACTAACCAGATTTTAACGGCCAAAATACTAAGTTGCCTTTTTGTGTCACATATACATTTATTTTAGCACATTTAAGTCAGGTAAGAAGATGTCATGTTGAATACAAACAAATCTGACGGAAAATTACTTGAGTATATTGAACATTGTCGAGGGCTTTTATTTTGAAAGGTAACAACAGGAGTTGGCAGAGTTTGCCCTCTTGGCTCAGACTACAGAGACTCTGTGTTACTACCTTAAATTTATTTACCTTAGTGTGTAACTTTAGCAGAGCAGCTACTATGTCCTATAGTGTCACAAAATTAGGAGTGCAGAAGACGGTCAGTTTCACAGCACTGTTTACACATGTAGAAACACATTTTTATTGTGTGAGTTTTTCTTTAACCCTATGGGCCCGAACGACGCATAGTGCGTCCAAATTCACACCTGTTCTTCTCTATTGATTTTCTCCGCGACCGTGCGTCATAGCGAGAAGCCACGCATATCACGTGAAACAGCAAAATTGTAGCTTTCCGACAAGACCAAGCACTCATCCAGTGTTTTCATAGCAAAAAAAAAAAAGATAAATTACACTAAAATCATGAATAACAGAGCTTTCATACAGCTCTGCACACACATTACTGTTGGATGGATTACTAGCGAATGCAGGCTTGCACAGAAATACCACGCATATCACATGAAAGTGCAGGAGCAGAGCTTTCCAGGGATACCACACACATCATTGTGCTGTCATCCCATCATGCTGTAAATCCAGATCAATTGTCTACAAAATAAAAACCTGACGAATTTCTTTACAATCCATTATACAGATCTTGTTATCAGTCACTTCATATAGTGAGGAATATCGTATCTTAC
>NC_065521.1:36290168-36337936 GCF_006386435.1 Epinephelus moara | reverse complement strand
CATCATGGTTCTTATATTGCCAGATTCCAGAGAGTCTCCCCTCTTCATATATGGCAGAATATGTCTTCTTCCGACTTGCTATGGTGAGATACATGTCAAAATGTAAGAATTTAGTCTCACAGATTTGTTTTTTCATTGATATAAAAATTAATATAAATACAGGCACATAGAGGGACATGTAATGATGGCAAATCTGGTTAGCCCAGATTGTCCTGAAAAAAAAAAAAGCATGTGTATGTAGCCTTTATAATGACTGTGATATGAGCTTAAAAGTTAAGGCAGTAAAAATACCCCAAAAACGCCTAGGGCCCATAGGGTTAACACTGACAACCGAGGAGCAGCAGAGCAGCACACCCGTAAATGAAACCAAAACGTGGTAGAGATTCACAGCATTGTTTTATCATGTGACAATGTTGGTACAAGCATTTATCCGCCAGTGTGGCAGATAGCTTTCCAACATTTTCTCGCCAAATGGAAAATCTACCTACATTTAGCACTTTGCAGGTGTTAATATCAAATCAAATCAAGTTTATATATATAGCACATTTAAAAACCACCACAGTTGACCAAAGTGCTGAACAAGTAAACAGACAAGTAAAAGAATGACACACAAATATATAGCAATATAAAATGTACACAAAGATAAAACAGAATTATTAAGAACAATTACATACATGAAAAAGATTATGAAATACTAAAATATTAAAACCACTACAAACAACCAAAGGCCATTGAAAACATGTATGTTTTAAAACAAACAAAATAACCTTAAAAGCAATCCTGTATTTGATAGGTTTTGTTGTCATGAAGAAGTTGATACTTTAGCAAGCTTACTAAGCTAACTGCTGTCAACTACCTGCCCAACAGAAAAAAGTCCAGCTCTGCGCCACTTAGCGTTTCACCTCGCTATATTTACCTCTTTTTTTGGCAATGTGTGTGCATTTTTTGTAGCTTCGTCTTGGAAGCATGCTGCTACTACCTGGTCGCTAGTTTTCTGTAAAGTCGCAACCTCACCTGCACGCTGTTATTGGCTGGGTGCTGCACACCACTGACAAGGGCTCAGTAGGTAGACCAGATTGTCCACAAATCGAAAGATTGGTGGTTCGATCCCTTTCTCCTTCAGTCCACATGTCTAAGTACCCTTAGATTCTGTGGTACTTCGTGTGCAGGTGGCACGAGCTAGGTAGCGTTGACCACCAGTGTATGAATGCGTGTGTGAATGGGTGAATGTGACACGTTGTGTAAAAGTGCTTTGATTGGCCAAAACACGAGAACATCCCGAACACAGCAAAATGAGAAGAGAATAAGAACATGAAGCAGAGGGCAGGTGTCTGTTGATTGGAAGTGTATACTTTTGTATGAGCGTACACATTAATGGACTGCCCTTGTAAAGCGTTCTTCTTTTGACCACTCAGTGCTTTTACACTACCTTTGACATTCACCCATTCGCACACTGGTGGCCAAGGTTACCATACATGGTGCCACCTGCTACACAGTAACCATTTACACGCTGTCACACACTGATGGAACAGCCACCAGAAGCAATTTGGGGTTCAGTATCTTGCCCAAGGATACTTTGACATGTCTACTGGAGAAGCCAGGGATCAAGCCTCCGATATTCTGATCTACCTCTGAGCCACAGCTGCCCCATTATTACAGTATTCTTTAGGTAAATCCTGCAAAGTATACCTTTAAACTCAGAAGTCAAATACATGTTGTGTTAGAGTCTTCAAAAAATGCTACTTCAGATGCTTCCTTTTGTTTTGACACGTCTGAGTCATTACTTTTTCTATCGTCTTTCATTTAATGAACAATAGGTGAGCAGCTCTTTGGCCTTTACAGCAATATTCCCACACCGCTCACAGCTCTGATGTCTGTTGTCACTGGATGGCTGTTCAGTAGTATGAATAATGCCAGCAGGCGAACAGTGCGGGGGTAATGGGTGAAATAAATACCAAAGGTACAGGTGGTTGCACAGTCAAAGTAAATTCGCCGAACGTCTCTCTTAACCCTCAGAAGCCCAACACAGCATTCATCAGGACTCAATGAGGCCTGAAGCAGGAGGAGCAGCTGTCTGAGCCCTGACAGGGATTTCCTGTGTTTGACATGCTGAGCCAAAGGGACATGAACTCCTGCCTCCTTTCCTTTTCTTCCTCCCTTCCCTTCCTTTCTTTCTTTCTCGCGCGCAAAGTATAATAAGAATAATAAAGTACATTAGACAGGAAATTCTGTTGAAGCTGCACATTTGCATAACACCTTATTTATTGAATTGTTCTGGTAATTCCTTTCATCACTGCAGAATAAGGCTTTAAACATTCAATTCAATTCATTTTGCAGACTATAGTGCTTTGTCTCGATCATTGTAATATCTTAATAGCTACGGTATCATGAGCTCATAAGGTGCATTTACATAATCAGTAATTTACTGTTTGTATAGCCCAAACAGAACATTTAAAAAATATTACTGAAACCTCTCCTCCAGACAATATTTTCTTTCCACCAGGCATTTCAGGTTAATGAGTATTCAAGTCATTCCTCTTGACATTTCCCTCATGACAAAGGGTGCAGTACGCAACCCTCATTTCTAACATTTGCATAATCTCTCCCTGTCATCCCTGTGCTTCTGTGCGCTATCTTTGCCCTCCTCCACCTCCTCTGCTTCAACTGTCATTTAAGGAGAAAAAAACATCTGATTTATTATGATTTGGAATTATCCATCCGACGGTACCTAACAGCCGGTGTGCAGATCTACGAAAAGGAAATGCCAAGAAACACAAGTAAAAATTGTTGTGGTTTCATTTTATGTGCCTGAGATAAATTCCTTTAATACTTTCATTTCAAAGTGTGTCGCCACCTGAGTCCGTAAAATCCACTAAATTTGATTACATACACGGATATAATAGGAAGGTGCGCGGTATCCACTGGAGGGAAGAAAAAAATCCCACTACTTTTTACAAGGTGAGGGAAAAAAATGTCACGGAGCGTCAGCTTCCGTTACCACAGAGGACCGTACACTCTCTAATAAGCACACTGGAGGCACAGCAGCTTTTCAGAGAGAGGCACAAACAGAAAGAAATCTTCTGAGGGAGCAGAGACTTGTGCATCAAGGACAGTCTTGCATTTCAGTGGTGACAACAGCAAGACATCGTTCTGAAAAAGTGTTTTATCCCCCTTTTCTTGTAATCATCCTCCATAATGACACTCCTTAATCCCAAGGGGCGGTTTGATAGATGTTATACAATGGGAATGACCCAAATGGAAATACAGCTTTTCTGAAAACAGTTCTGCGTCTGGAAGGTGGAACGTCTCAGCGGCAGTCCGGCAGCTGCAGATGAAACGATCTCTGACGTATTTCCATTTTAAAAAACTGTCCTGATGATGACACCATTCAGCATGCCAGAATATCAGGGGCTGACACACTTTGGAGACCAATGCAAACAGGTTCTGAATGTGACGCCTGCACGGTCTAACATTAAACATTGATGCCTCTCTTCCCTCTTGTGCATCCTCACCACTGAGAAATCTTTTACTGGCTCTGCTGTTTCCTCCTCCAGTGAAAATAAACCAGTGAATAAGCAAAAGCTTTCTTCCTCTGACTATATCATTTGTAGTTTGTACTGTGTTTTGGTATGACTGTGCTGTTTGCTGCATGGCCTCCTTTTGGAAACAGTGTGAATCATCTTAAAAGTGTACTATGCAGGAATTGCCGGCTATTGTTTGTAAATAGTATCACCAGCAAAAATGAAATTGAAAGTCAATGAGCTTTGGCGTTCCACCTTACTTATTCGCCTTTTTATGCCTCTGTGTTGATGATAGCTTTTGCCGAAGACGATATGTTTTTTTGTTCTCGTCTGTCCATCCCAATTCTTGTGAATGCATTATCTCAAGAATGCCTTCAAGTTTGACACAAATACCCCCTTGGACTCAACGATGAACTGAATAGATTTTGGTGGTCAAAGTTCAAGGTCACTGTGACCTCATCTATCTCATTGTCTTGAATGGGATATCTCACGAAAGCCTTGAGGGGATTTCTTCAAATTTGGCACAAACATTAACTTGGGCTCCACAATTAACAGATTTGATTTTGGTGGTCAAAGGTCAAGGTCACTTTGACCTCATCTGTCTCATTCTCATTAACGCAAAATCTTAAAAACACCTTCAGGGAATATCTTCAAATTTAGGGAATATCTTCAAATTTGACACAAACTACCACCCGGGCTGAAGAATAAACTGATAAGAATTTGGTGGTCAGAGTTCAAGATCAGTGTGACCTCATCTGTCTCATTGTTGTGAACCTTATAACTCACAAACGCCTTAAGGGGATTTCTTCAAATTTGGCAAGGAACATTAACATGGACTCAACGATGAACTGATTCAGTTTTGGTGGTGAGAGGTCAAGGTCACTGTGAACACAAGAATTCTTTCGCTAGTATTGACAAAACTTCACACAAATGTCTAACAGGATATAATGATGAAGTGATGTCATTTTATATCCAAAAGGTCAAAGGTCAACTTCACTGTGACATCATAATGTTCTGCATATAACACTTTTCTGGTAATTACTCAGTCATATCTCAGAGACAGGAGGGGAGACATTTGGTCAGATACTGAATGGTGACACTAATCAGATTTGTGTGTGTGTGTGTGTGTGTGTGTGTGTGTGTGTGTGTGTGAGAAGCATCCATATTTTCACAGACATACATGCACACTGTAAGAGAAACTTGACTAGTGTAGTGCACAGAGGCATGCAGTACAACCACAGNCTCATTGTTGTGAACCTTATAACTCACAAACGCCTTAAGGGGATTTCTTCAAATTTGGCAAGGAACGTTAACGTGGACTCAACGATGAACTGATTCAGTTTTGGTGGTGAGAGGTCAAGGTCACTGTGAACACAAGAAGTGCGTTGTGTCGGCAATTGACATAGCCGCCTCTTGGATGCATACTGCTTGGTCTGGCACCTGGTTACTGCCTTTTTATAAAAAGTCCCACCTGTTTCTGTGTACAGACACCACTTGAACACAGCAAAACAAGAACAAAGTAAGAAAACTTGGCTGATATCAGAGTTGTCAGCTCATTACACTCCTTTTCCATCTTCAGTTGGACATGGCGTCCACTCTCACCGAGTTCTGTAGGGGAGGGGGATTGGATTTTCCCTGACCAATCTATAGAGACCCACGTATCTGATTGAATCTAACCTCATTTTAAGTCCACACTAATGCGTAGTCATATAAACATACCTGTTTTGGAGAGGAGCAAAGTAAACAAACTACGATGTTGGGTGATATTGCGAAGACATGTTGATATATAACAGCTTTAAAAGTAGCATCTGTCTTGTCTGAAGCGCTTGTCATTGTTGTTATTCTCCTCATTGGCTCCTGTGCGCCACTTGACAACAGCTTGACAACAGCATTTGTCCCACCTGTGGTGTTGATTGGCTAATCGAGTCCCCCCTGTGGTGAAACCACTTTTTCACAATGCCAGACAAGTCGGTCAACTCAAACTTGGTGGAGTGGGCAGATTCAAAGGTCTGGACCCAGGCTAAGAACATACTGGCAGAGGGCAGAGTCTCTGCAAATAAATGCACTGCCTCACACCTCTGGTGGGTCATAAGTGATCCCGCATAGTCTACATTTAATACTTACAGACAATTAAAGCTGACATAACATACTTAAATTTACATATATAAAATCATTTTATCGTAAAATTAATTTCATTTTGAAATTATGCACATTCATGGAGTGCACAATCGCCATAGCAAGTAGCCTAGTTTGATAGTGATGAGGCATTTTAGCCTCTCTGGTGGTGCCGCTCTAGGAATACCACAGTCAGTCTAGCATGGCTCAGATGCATTTCCTTTCAATCAATAAAATTCCCACTTTAACAGCCAGGTTACTTATTTTACAAGGTACTGTATCATATTATGGGTAGAACTCTATGTGACGCAAGTACTCAATTTGACGTCAACTGATTTATTGTTTCACAGACAAAACATATCCAGTGGCTTTCACAAAATTCCAATTTAAAAAAAGAGAGAAAAAGCAGCTTGCCAAAAATCCCACTCCCTTGGAAGGCAGTTGAACATGGCATCACACACACACACAGAATTGAAATGTAAGTTATCTTCTCCTCTTAGCAGATTGCACATCTCCCATAGTACCAGCACTACATTTGCTGCAGAGGAAATATCCACAGGCTTCATGGTTTTTTAATCATAGAAAATAAGATTAATTCTTATCCAAGACGAATGTTAAAGTCAGCGGAATTCAAAAGAGTCGCAGGCAGCATTCAGATATAAATCCACTGAAAAAAAATAAAAAGTAGATTTCTAAAATAATGACAAACTGTATGTTGACGCTAATGCAACGTCGCCTTGTTATCCTCTGATTTGTCACCACTGAAGAACAGATTTGTAAAGAAGCTGTTACAATTGGATTTAAGAGCCTCGTACATGTTTAAGGAAGTCTGGCTGTTGACGAGTGTGAAGAGAGTGACTCAGTGATTCAGCGTTTATCTACTTACAGTAGGCTGTGTTCGAAAAATAAAGCCGTTTTGTCAGAAACACCATCTGGATTATCGGAACTCTGTCAAGAAAACAATTGTCTTCATTTTGAGGTTCAACATTGGTGGTTACACATTTTTACTGACAACAGTGATTGCTACCAGCATGCTGTATTTTCAGGGAACAAAAATACCATTCATGATTTTTAAAACATCAAAGAAGTCTTTTAACTCATCTTAAACCTGTTCTAGATTTAATGTACAAAAGATCAGGTCGTCTAATCAGAAGCAGTCTCTGGATTGTCTTAATTGATACTCTCAGTGTTTTCAGCTTGAGTTCATGTTCGCTCTCACAGAAACACTAAAGGTTATTTGCAACCTCCTCTGAGATATCGACTGCCCCAGTGTCAAACTGTTTCCGCTCCACGGTTCCGATACTCAAGTCCAGCCAGTCTGAACAAATACTGTGTGAGTTTCCAGCTTAATTCTGTTTCCACTTGAAAGCCCACTGAGCTGGGATCAAATGATATCAGATTCTCTCACCAGCAGGACCCTGTGTCATCTAACATCTAACACAACGCCTCAGTAGCCAGCACACACTGATATACGTTTTCAAAATTTTTATTTGATCAAAAATATAAAATTGAAAAAACAGTCATCCTCTGTGGAACATCAGACACTCAATATTTCATTCTCTTCCATTTTCGCCAGGAAGCAAATGGGTACACAGTAACACCAAATGGAAGGACTACGTTTGATATGTTGATTATTCTGTCTTTTTTATCACATTATGGGCAAAATTTTATACATTTGTCCTCCAGCTAGCCTTAAACAGAAACATTAAACTGCAGGGCGCTGTGTAGAAAAGGCCAAATTTAAAAAAGCCATAATATCCATTTATGAGCTTGAGACTAACTGTGGAGTGTGCTGAGTAAAACTACCACAGAAACACCAGCTGCACTGTGTTGATGTTAGGACCTCACAACCATATGGTCTGTGGGTCAACATAGCAATCTGTTTCACAGCTAAGATGTCTTGAGAACAAATAAGGTACTAATCTCAAAGATAAAGTCCTTAAAGCAGAGCTGAAATTCTCATTTTTTATGCAAGGAAAAACACTGATCAGCCAAAACATTAAAACCACCAACAAGTGAAGTGGATCATATTGATCTTCTCGTTACAATGCAGTATTCGGCTGGGAAACCTTTAGTCCTCGCCTTCAGGTCGATGCTACTTGATATATGCCACCCACGTAAACACCATTTGCAGACCAATTACACGCCCTCATGGCAGCGGCACTCCACCATGTCCTCCAAAGGGACAGTGCGCTACGCCGTACCACAATATTGTTCAGGTATGGCCAAAGGAACATGACAAAGAGCGCCAGGCATTGACTTGGCCTCCAAGTTCCCTAGATCCCAATCTGATCAGGCTTGCCTGGGACATGCTGGTACCCCCACTCCAGGGTTGAGCCTCCTTGGATCGGACTTGGCTCTGACCTGTCAAGACATGGACATAGGCCCTCTGGAGGTGTCCTGATGTCCGGCACCAGGTGTTGGCAACAGCTTCTTTAAGTCCTGTGGTAGGGTTGGGTCGGTTCTCGGTAATACCAATTCGGTTCGGTACTCCATCTTGGACCAGGTTTTTTTTTTTTCTTTGGAGACCGACCAGACCGCATACGTCAGGCCCAAACATACTCGGACCTCCACGGAGTCCGCTCCGCGTACGTTCCGCCCGGACTAAAAACGGACGTCCACAAGCCCTGTGCGTGCAAAGCTCAGATTTTATGACCACGCGGACTCCGCTCTGCGCACCAGTGTCACACAATAGACTGCTCGGCATGTATTTTTCACATCACGGGGATTTTGCACGGACGTTTTTACAGGAAACTACAACGCGGAAGTGCGCTCGACTATGGAAGCCCGAATGACTGTGGACATTCCTCGCGGAGTCCACTCCGCTTATAGTACGCCCGAGTCTGTGGGCACCCGTTTCTGCCTCTTCGCCAAGCGCACAGCGAGCAGGAGAGAGAGGGGGGTGGGGGTGGGGCGAGTGCACATGCGCCGAAGCCTCTACTGTAGCCTGGAGTTTGTTTAACAGTGACAGGGAGTCGATAATGGCAGACAATCAAAAGAATATGCCAATATGGCAACACTTTGGCTTTGAGCCAAACGAAGGAGGCAACCCTTGTTTGAACTGATTGAGTAAGCTAAACCTGCAAATTTATTTGTAAGGAATAAAAGAAACAACGTGTTACTGTCACTCTGTTGTCCTATAGTTGTTTTTTATTTTAAATGAGTCAAGTGCGCCCCCAAGTGGCAAAAATCCGGTATTACCGACTTGATGCGGTTTTTCACAAAAACCGGACCGTTTTTTTTTTTTTTTTTTTTTTCCCTCAAACCGACCCAACCCTATCCTGTGGGTTGCAAGTGCGTACTGGCACATCCCATGGATGCTTGATCAGATTGAGATCTGGCTAATTTGAGCTCTTCATCATGTTCCTCTGGCCATTCCTGAACAGTTGTTGCTCACGCGCTCTGCAACAGTGTTTGGGTGGAAAGGGTGTGTCAAGTAGCATCCACATGAATGCTAGGTACCAAGGTATCTCAGCAGAACATTGCATTATAATGAGACAACCAATGTTACTCACCATACCTGTCAGTGGTTTTGATCGGCAGCTTTTGGTTGCTAGGAAACAATATTGATAAACTAATGTTGTGTTGACACCAAACGCGATGCAATTTGTCAAGTTTGAACGTAAGAATATTTTGTGTTGACTTGCTTCATATGCGCATGAAATCACTGAATCGATGAATCAACGTCCTTGTTCTCTGCGTCATACGCACCCAGAGGATCTCAATGCTAATTTCAGATTTTTTTTAAGTCTTGCAAATAAGCGTACAATGCAAAATAGTTGTACTTGCTTCATTTGCGTCGCTTAATTCACAAATTTCGCGTCATTCACTTCGTATCCATTGCAACGCCCGGTGGGAATTTGCGTCTAATTGAGTCTTTACATTGACATTACAGATTGTTTATTCGCACCTGGTGTGAACACGGCATAGACTTCTGGTCCAGCCTCTACTGCATGAAAACAGCATATGACACGCTGGACCTCAGTCCTCCCAAACTGAAATACACTCTGTGGGAAAAGGTGAAATTAGTTTTAGGATCTTGCTGCTCAGTGGTAGGTTGTTCCCTTCAACAAGGTACAGTCTTCATATCGGAAATAAAAGTCTAATGTTCCCTAAAGATTGTAGCGGATTGAATTACAGCAGTGAAAAGTAAGAACTGGACTCTGTCGGGAAACTCCAGGGTCTGAAGTGCTTATTTCATTACCAGTAAGTTAGCATGTTCAAGCTAGTGAGCGCTAGCCAACAGTTTACAGAGAAGATGAGGAGTAGTTATATTTGTGTGCTGTGTGTCTGTCTTGTCATTTTCATTCTCCAAAAAGTTGCAAATCTTAACGGTAATGAAATGAGTGCTACAGACCCTCGAATTTCCTGAAGGTGAAACCAACCAAAAGATGCCGTACCTTGTGTTACAAACTGCTAAAATTGAACACAAAGGAAGGATAATTACTTTGTTTAATAAAGCCAGAGAATATGTTATACTACAAAAACTCTTATCCTACTTCAACTTATCCAAATCTGCATTTAAAGCTAAAATCAGCTCCCCTCCTCACAAAGCCACACAGTGAAAACGGGGCCGCTGTGACATTAGGTGGGTGAAACTGCTGCTCAGTATGGCCTTTGGCTGGTTAATGAGATAGAACATTTGGCCACTTCTGATCTGGCTGTTTTATTATGTGAGCAGACAACTGCAGAACCCATTTAGCAGCCAAATACCTGTGGCTTTGGTTTTGACAGAGCGGCCCGCCCGTCCTCAGTGTCTCTGTCGTATAATCAATCAAAACCTGAATTGAAGGAAAGGACTCGGGACTCAAACAATGCCTCAGCATAGAAAATAGACATATGTGAATGTTTTGCAGCAATCACTCCACTCGTCAGATTTAAAGGACGTGTAGGCGTGAGGACTTGACAGATATTTGTCTAGATTCTTGTTTACAATTGTAAGGCAGTGAAAAGAGTGCAGTGTTTGTCGCTAAACAATGATTTTGCCAGCGTGGTTGACAGTTTTTTGCCTGACATGCTGTCTTTTACTGTCAGGTGGTTCAATCGAGTGGCAGTAAAAATTTTAGAAAGTGTTCAAAAGTCTCTCCTCTGTTGAACTCCATCAAATGTCTATGAAGACAGATGTTTGACCTTCTGTGCAGAGACATTAAAAACTAGGAGATTGCTCCTCTTGTAGTTTATCTTTGTCTTGACTTTGATTTAATCTTTGTGGCATTCAGGAAATGTTCATCAAACCAGGCACGGATGAGACTCATGCAATTTACAAACACATGTTGAGGCTTCAGTCAAACATGTCCCCGAGCCATACTTCGACATGTGACTGATATCAGATTACTGGTCTGTTACCATCATTGCATAATTACTTCTTTAGTCTACATCTTTAATTTACTGTGTTAAATTCAACTTGTAAGCTTTGAGTGAATTTGCATTTCAGACATTTAATCACGAGTTGCTGCCATGCAACATTAAAAGAATATGTAAAATGCATGTGTGTACATATACCATCATAAGATGTGATTTTAAAGTGCTGCATGACTCAAGACCATCAACTCATAGGCGGTTTATCATTCTTATGTTTGCTTTTCTTGGTACCATGGACTCTTTATGGCAGTGGTTCTCAATCTATCCATTTTCCAGGTCCCTTTCCACTTCCCCTAAATTAAAATGTAGGCTAATCGTCTTCCCTGAATTTAAGTGTTGATTATCATTCTGTTATATCAAAATTAAAAAAAAAAAAAAAAAGACTGTAATTGAATGCCAAGTAACTGATTTGATTATACTGTTCTCCTGGGGAGTAAAAATAGCCATGTGAATAGAAATTTTACAATGAGTGTTAAACAAATGGAACGGTTAGAAATTTGACATTGAAACTGTAATAGGTCTCTTTACTGATCACAAGCAGCAGCCAATCAGAGAGGCACCTTATAGGACAGTTTGAATGTCAAACACCTCATTTCCTGCATTCTGGTGCAATTTTAAAACAGCAATGGCCTAAATATCTGTTAATGTTAAGGAAAAACACAAGATGCAGGTGGCAGGTGCCTGATGCACTAGGCACACTGTTCCACAGTATACAACGAAAAACTGTGCACAAGTGATTTAGGAAGAAACACCTCATCTTTGACAGGGAAAGCTTCAGATTATGGTTGTAAAAGCAAGTCTAATGATAACATTGTGAGAATGTGCATGTTGGACAAAACTTGCGTTAAAAATCAGATATATAAAAACGCCCCCCAAGAACAACTCAATGCCCCCCTTCCAAAAGTACTCTCCCAGCGCCCCTTGACGTTCTGTGAATGCCCTCTAGATGGGAAGCACCAGCCCTGTTGAGAAATGCAACAGTAAAATGCTGCTGTAAAGTGCTA
Source organism: Epinephelus moara (assembly GCF_006386435.1). NCBI lineage: Eukaryota > Metazoa > Chordata > Actinopteri > Perciformes > Serranidae > Epinephelus > Epinephelus moara. The sequence goes on along the minus strand of NC_065521.1, from coordinate 36,325,935 downwards.
CTGTCCTCTAGGGGGAGCAGTAAGTGTAACAGCTTGATTTATGTAGCTATGGAAACCTTTTGCTTTTTTATCGGGATGCACAATATTTGACTTTTTGTCGAAATCTGTTATGCCAATATATAACAACTTATTTGGCTGATAACTGATACCGACATCGATAGATCCCCACCTAATTTTAGTGATCATCAAGTCTCTTCTGTAGTGGAATTAACATCATATTATGCATACTCTTATCGTGATGGCCCATCAGTGGATGGAGACATGATGTACAATATTTTCAATGTATGTTATATTCATTCATTGTGCATAATAAGAAAAAGCATGTTGGCCGATTCTGATAGTTCATTTCAAAGCTAATATCAGCCGCTACTGATGACATGCTGATCGTATCGTTTATCCCTATTTTTTAAAAAATACTGTAAAAGACCACGGCCAAATGTAAAGGTCAAATACATACTTTTTTTGTCATCTGTTTACTCCACTTTTCCTCTTTCCTTCATAAGTAAACACTTTCTCATTTGGTCTCGGACTGGTTGAAAATCATGCTGTTCCACTTAGAGCTCCCCCTAGTGGCCTGGAGAGCTTCTGTTGTGTTGAATGGATATGCAGCATGGTTCTGTTGCATTTCTTCTTGTGTGTGTGTGTGTGTGTGTGTGTGTGTGTGTTTTTGACTTAATATCATTTCTGTATTTGCAGCATGTTTGCTGTTAATGTGTTTGTTTTAGCTTTCTGCAGCACGTTTTTCTCATTTGCAGATATTTGATTTGTGTTAGATTGTTGTATGTGTTTTTGAAGTGGCATCATTCTTGAAGCTGCAGCATGTTTTGGAAATGTTTTGGGCGGTTGTAGTGTAGTTTTCCCTCGATGGCCACTGTAGTTAAATGATTTATACTTTAATCAGAGAAGTTCTGATGGTTGCACATGCACAGGTGTTGGAGGAGTTTCAGACATCAAGTCATAAGACGATAATAAAACTATTTCAAATGTAGTCAGAAACACCAAAGTTAACAAACAGTTGCTGTGTTCAGTAGCTGCATTTACTAAACATACTTTGTAAATTAAACTAAATGTACTCACAATAGTTTTTCATTTGTAATCAGGACCCCAAAACACTTATTTAATCCGAGTACACCATACCACCCAAACCACCATGCTAAAAATACATGTATCGCCCTGACCGACATGATACAACAAGCATATTGCAGCTCCCACTGGGATGCTTACAAAACATTTCTAATTAGGTTGCGACCTAGGGAGGCACGCTGTGAAATGACATCACCAAATGCAACAAAATCCCACGGAAAGTATCAGATCTCTGTAGCTGCAGAGGGAACAGGTGGAATAAGGAGAAGTTTGCAGGGCTTTAAGCATTCATGACTCAGTTTGGGTTTGATTTAATGAAAGGCTGCGCTGAGTGAATTGGAGGCAGCTTTAGGGATTCTTCACCTGTGCTCAGAGTGAGACATTTTGAGCAAAAGAAAACAGCAGATCCAGAGACATCTGTGCATAGCGGGTTACTCATCTGAGTCAGAGCAGCACAGCTTTGTTTATCCCTAAAATGCATTGTATACTTATGACCTTTAAGGCATAACAAAGTTTCCGATCTCATACCAGTCTTATTTCGATGTTTTAAAAATCTGGCTTGTGGTCTTTATGTAGTGCCACTAACTGTTGCGCAATTATTTGATATTTGATTTCCACCTTTCACAGATACCTGCATCTGTGTAAAACTGTTTTTAATTCCCATGGTGGTTTGCATGGAAAAAAATAGATGGTACTAAGCTCTCAACTAAACCAACTTTTTATCAAACAGACAGGATTTTTGCCCTTGAAGAAAAGTACACCAGTTTGAAGGGGATTCATTTCATAATCACTTTCCACACACCTATTTAAACCTCTTCAAAACTGTAGAGGCCATTGCTACCATTGAGTACTCACAGGCTTTCTTCTCCTTGTGTCTGTTCTTTTTATGGGAATTTAGGAATTTGGGAAGGCTCATACCAAAATATTTAAATTTTTATGCAAGGTTAGGCCTTAATTAGCATTAAATCCCAGTGTGTTTAAAAGTAGAGCTAAATGAGAGAATGTTTCCACACAAAAAAAGAGAGGAAAAAGCTCCAATCATACTGGAACTGTCGTGTTGGGTTTTGAGTCCCCTTTGCATGGGCTGTTAGGCAAATAGGCAGCTGAGCTGGACAGACTGGAGGGCTCTGCAGGAGTAATCTGCTGCTGGTGCTTCTCCAGGACGACTGATGATGGGCAGCAGCTTAGAGCTGGCAGGAAAGAAAGGGATGCAGTGGCACAGAGAGTACTGGACATGTCGGTAGTGATTACATTCTGCTTCAGAAGGGGTCAGAGGTCACACTGAGTGTGTGCCGGCAGCTATCTGCGCCAAACTGACTGTATTCCCAACACTGTACACTGCCATCTTCTCGTGTTGCTCCGGGCTGGCTCCACAGCCTCACTTTCACACTGTCACTGCTTCTCGATATTCGAGAATCAAATTCAATTAGCACTGCGTCTACGTTATGCACTTGTGTAGCAGATACAAGTATTCCCTGGAGACAAGAGTCAGGAGCTGAGTGCAAAGTCAGATTTCAGGGGAAGAATTAAGACTTCAGCATAAATCATGCCCAGCGGTCTATGTTTTATTAAAAATAAATAAAGTTGCACTAAACATTTACATCTCTACAACATTGTTTAACAGTTTAAGTGCTGATGTAAAATGTCTTCACAAGATTTCTTCACAGTGCAATTCAAGTTAATTTAATTTAGGGCTGGGCAATATATTGATATTATATCGGTATCCTGAAAAAAGACTAGATCAGTGGTTTTCGGACTTTAAAGGACAAGCCAAAATCTCAAAGCACACCTGTCTTTATATATCTGTGCACAATAGCCTTTATAACATGTGTTATCACTCTTATCACAACATAAATGTTTGTTTTTATTTACTGATTTCAAATTACATTTGACAACCAACTATTACTCAAGAAATATTTTTCACAAAATTATTCAGATTCATTTTAATTTTTTTTAAAATTACATCAAAGCACCAATAACACATCCATTTAAATGATAAATAGTGTAAGATAATGTAATGTGTCACACACTATAATTCCCACGTGCAAATGGTGACAAATAGGTTCCTGTGAAGGTTTTTTAAGTTAAATTAAATGACGTGTTTTAGGTAGAGTTTGCCTCTTTACTAGGGAATGGGTGCACACAACATACTGATACAGTCAATTTAAAATCCATTCATAACATTTTGCACAGGCCCAGTTGAATATTGCAATAATAATATCTGGTTATCTGGCTAGTACCAGATCAGTGTGCTAGGTACCCCAACAGAAGGGGGGACCAAAAATGGGGACGGTATGGAACGGTTCCATCCACAACTTTTCACAGTGGAAATGGAAATAAAAGCGTACCGAACTGAACTGTACTGTACTGCTCGGTGGAAACTGGGCTTAAAAGGCCTTTAGTGCACACGTTATAATTGTGTGTATATTTTTAGATACAATACATTATTGTCATGGCATGATTGGCTTCTAAAGTAATTTGATTTAACTAAAGGCATCATCGACAGCTGTCTGTTTTAGCCATTTTTCATCTCTTCACCAGTTTCCACAGCGTGTTGCAGCTTTAGAATTACAGACAACACAGTAGCTAATTAGATAAGCTGCTTCTTCATATTCAGTTAATCAAATGTAAGTGAAGCTTTACATCCCAACATGTAAACACAGGATCCTTCAGCAACAAACAAACCCTACTTCTTTTTAAATTATGCCTCACATTAAATCAGATGTCGCCATAATGAAGTAAATCACTGAACTGGATTGTTTTCACAGTGAGTTTGCCTACAGGAAGTTGTTCAAATAAAACATATTTGAGAGTCTCAGTTTTGTCCAATCACAGGGACACATTCTCACTGGTTCACAAAATGAGATTCACATAGTGAGAACCACTTTCACATCAGTCTGAACAAACTCTAGGAGGCTTGTAGGAGTATTTGAAGAAACACTCACCGTCCTCTCGAGACTTCTGAATAAACGCATCAACGCCGCTCTCCCCGTAGTTTCCCTCGGAGGCTACAGTGGAGACATAGTTCCAGCGCATGGCTTTGACAATGTCCACCATAGCCTGGGCCTGGTACGTGTCTGGAGGCACCACGCGGGAGAAGAAGTCATAGCGGGTGTTATCACTCAGCTCCGGAGCTGTTGAGGCGTAGCTCACCTGAGGGATCTGTAGCAGAGGATGAAAGAGAGACAGAGCGAGAGATGTGGTTATACACTGTTGAATGTATGTGCAAATTAATTACATGTTCGACAGTGAGGGTTCCTTCCAAATACATATTATAATATGACACCCAACATCTGCTGAAATCTCAGCTGCTCCTTGGATGTTATTCGCCCTCCACAGTTGGCATGCTGTTGCTTTAAATAGTCCTGATGATCACAGGCTTAGCTGTAGCTAAAGTATACTTTCCACACCAGTCAAGCGACACTAATCTGCTCAGGAATTCACACTTGTCTCCAACATAATGTGAGATTTATTTGGTGTTGAAAAACATAAAAGCAGAAGGCGATCTGCCTCCAGAGCTGCAGTAATACCCAGTGTTCTTGTCAGGAAGCGCACAGCCATTATTGTTTCATAGAAAGTGCTCGGAAACCATAAATATAATATAACATTATTGTGTTTGGAATGAAAGTAGAACTCAATAAGGTGAAAGGTTAAGCAATAATTCGAAAGGATGGAAGATAAGGTCAAGCTTTTTGAACTGCTTGAGAAAATCTTAAAATAGTTATTAATATTCTTTTGATCAGTCTGTTTAGAAAATATATTCATGAGATGTGAAAACAGCTTCCCATGGCGAGTGCAGCTTTTAGATTTCCTCTTGTCTTCACATGCCGCCGTTATTAAAGGTTTAACTGTTCTTAGTTTCACTGTAGAAGTCTCTCAGAAGCCGCCTCCTGGTTGGTTCGTAATCTCAACTTCTGCTTGCTCAAGTTATTTCAGATTTATGGCCGTCATAGCTTCTGTGATCTTCCTATGGGCTCCGTGCTGCACAGTTTGGAAGTTAACTGACCAGAATTTATGATATTCAATAATGTGTTTCATGGTTGAACTTCAAATATGGACACACTTTTTAATGCTGATATAAAGTTTTTTTTCTTTTTAGGTCGGGATTCTCCAGGGTTGATGAAGTCAGGCAGTAGATGTAGAAGTGGCAGCTGCTTTAAATCAGGATAAAGTTTGACTGCGTGTGAGTCAGTGGGTGAACATCCTCTAATGTGCATGACCCAGCTCAGTATCAGAGCGGACGACTTGTCCTAAAGCCACTCCTGCTGTTTAAAGATCTGAGAAATCATTTATCATTTTTACAGTAAAAACACTGAAAGTAATACAGAAACAAAAGAAGATGATGTTGACAAATGAGAGAAAAATGCTGCTTGGAGTATTTTTAAGTTAACCACATGCAATATTAGGGATTAAATAGTTACCACCTTTATGATAAACTGCGGTAAATTCCCAGATGGTTAGTATTACCATTTCAAATTTTTTTAATACTAAAACCGTGTTTGAATACCACCCTTTGAAAAACTCATGGTAAATACTCTCCAACATCGACCGAAGTTAGCAACTTTTGATTTGATACCGTTTTCAGATAAGGTTTGTCTAGGGATGCATTGGTTTATCAGCTGACATTGGTTTTGGCTGATATTCGCCCTGTTGACTGCCATTGGCCAATCAGCAAATAAGACGATAATCGCCAAAGTCTGTGGCCGATGTTTCTCTGTCTTATCACAGTATTGTGATGGTTTTTTGAGGTATAACCCCAATAACAGTAGCTAGCATACCTAGCTGCTGATTCAGAGAGGAAGTCACTGGCTGGACCGACTCTGGCATGATGTAAGACGGCAGTGCGTGCCATGTGCATGTGTGCCTTGTTTTCACGTTTGCTTTGAGTGTCTGTACAGCTCTACATCTTACATCTTTGATGAGAAGAGAGATAAGACTGATATGCTTATCTTTGAAAAGAAAAGCATGCATCTGACTGAGAAGAAGGCTATGTGGTAATGAAGTTGTTTTGTTTGTTTGTTTGTTTGTTTGGTTTTAATCATTAATATTCAGAAGAGACAGCGCTCTGTATGATGATGGCATCTGCTATCGGCCAAATTTTTATTTTAAACATGGGTATCGGCCCAGAATTTTGGAGTCTGCATCTCTGGCTATGTTTTTTTAATGCTTACACAAACTAAAAGTGCACAGTGCTGCTTTATTTGTGGTTTTCAGTATAAAACTTGGTCTTCAGTTGTGTGTATCAATACTTTTTCATTTTGATAAAACTGTGATAATACCAGTAACCATGAAAACTTTGGTCACTATAATCGTAACATCAAAATTTCATACCATTTTATCTCTATCTCATACCCTTCTGTGCTTTAACTTTGTGGTTCTCAGCCGTTGTTCCAGGGACCTAGGGTTCAAGCTCTGTTAGTGCCATTAGCAGTGTCAGCATGGCTGGTGGTGCTAATATAGTTAACAGTGCTAAAGGAGTTTTGCGGCTCAAAGTGAAGCCGCATATTTACCTGGGCGACCTCGGGGGCCACCATGCACGGCAGCAACACCATGTTGTCGCTGCTTTCAGGCTATCGAAAGCAAAATTGACTGAAGCAGACATCCCTGGTCGAAAACTAAACTATTCTGGTCTTCATCACATCTAACAACAAAAAAGGTCTGTGACCCAGTCTGTATCGATTTAGGGATCCTTGAAACGAAAAAGGTTGAGAACCACTGCTACGAGTTCTGTGATTTTTCTGAATTCTCTCCATAGAAATTGAATTGCAACAACACATTTCTGTCAGAGATAAATAAGGAGGTCAAAGTAGCTGACTTTGGCTGTGCCTTTTCATCTGATGACTGACACTTGAATGAAATTTTGCTCATCCTTTCCAAATACTGTTTGTCATGGCACCTCAGCAGTGCTCTGGGGAATATGACAAATACTGTCACCTTTGAGCATCCCACTGAGATGGAGGGACGTGTGGATGGACAGATAAGCTGAAAAACACTTTAAACCGGCAGCAAGTTAGAACAACATTAATTTGTTACATGTAAGAGGCTTTTCATGAATCTGGATTTAAAAATATAAAATGTTTTGAAGGGGAAACAAATCACAAACATATTTACAGCACTTACATCCTGCAGTGCGACAGGAAAGTAAACTTTACCCAACAACAGTCTCACTTTACCAATATTTACTCCAATATGTGCACACAGACAGCTGTGGAAGTGAAACTGTCCCTTTCCTCTCTTCCTCACTTCACACAGCGGACGCCTTTGATGTGGTCAGCTGTAGCGGTGCAGTGATCCTGCTACTACTGTGCTCCCTGCTTGACGCTGTAGCCTGTGTGAGGAGCACAGCTGTTCAGTCTGTACCCGTGACCTACAGCTCCTAACAACTCATGTAATTCCACGCAGACTCTCTTTTTGCCACAAGGATCCTCTGGGTTAAGCCTGAACGAGTGCAGAGCTTGTAATGAATGAATGTCGAAGATGTCCCCTTGTGTCGTTTTATTGTAATATGTCAGCGTTGTGCTTCAGTGCGCGCTCGGCTTTATAGGTAGTGACTTGTGATGCAGCGAGCATGCCAGTCAAAAGCAGCCTTGTTAACTTGATTTCCTTTCATAGAAGAGAAGAGGCAGGAAAGGAGTATCTGTGTGTGTGCTAATGGACCATGTGCATGTTGCATGTCAGCCTCTTGGACTGATGGTTCTCAGTTGTCCCCAGCACATCACGCTTAGCTGTGTATTTCTGTGTCGGTTGTCTTGTTTTGAGCCAGAGTTGCTTGTGCAAATTGCTCTGCCTCATGAGCTGTGAGCACCGAATGACATCCATGTTGGAGGCTGACATGCTTAATGCGCGTGCTCCTTCGGGAGGCTCTTAGAGACAGGGACCTTGACGGGGTGTGTGGCATGTTTTGAGTGTGCACCCCGCGGACTGGCGGCAGTCGACCGACTTGTTGATTTAACACCTGGTGGTAACAGCAGGCTAAAGTACACCTGACCTCACTTACAGTTTGCTCACTTTCTGTCTGCCTCGACAGTAGGCAGAACTTTTCTCCCTTTACATCTGTTTTCCTCTCCCTCTTGCTAGCAATGAAAGTGTGAACCAGTTTTATTTTTTCTGGCACAGCTTTGACGTCACAAGGCAGGAGTGAGCAAGCTGTGTTGTGCAAAGGTGTTTGGAAGGTGTTAATAATGTCTCATTTTAGATTATTTCAGTGTTCGAGCGCACCACAGCACAGGGAAAATGATCCCTTTAACCATTTGCACCTTCGGTTCACTTCTCAGTTTTTAGTGGTACATGCGCTCATATCTGTTAATTTTGCAAAGTAAGTACAGCGTGTTCTTGGGATAAAATATGAGGTGATAGCACATGTATAAAAGATGTCTCCAGCCACCTCTTCCCATGACACCCATCAGCATTATTGAATCTCCTCCCGGAGGGGCTTTTTAAAAACACAGATAAGATATCATGAAGAATCCCTGCTGTCATGCATGACTGCACCTGTTACTTCTGCACCTGTTATCACCTTGTATTGCAATAGCTGTTTTTCATTAGGGCTGACAAAAGAATACTTTGTTAGAGGTTAAACTATGTGGTGCAAAACTCTGCTCAGCTGCTGAATTAGAGGAATAATAAAGTAGCTTAGTCACTGAAAATTGGATTTAAAAATTGTTATGTTTGTCAGCAAAATCCTGCACCACATTAAAAATATCGAAGTGAATGTATTCCCAATGATTTGAAATATATCTCGTGTTTTTGTGCTTTTAATTTTGCTGCTGTCATGTATTGTGGTGCGGCCGTGACGTGTCTAGTCCCATATCTGCCAAACAAGTGGGAGCAGCAGTGAAGCAACCCTGTGTTGTATTTTTCACCTGAGGGATTTTCACTGCTGTAACAATCACACAATTTCAGCATTCTGTCAAGAACCGGGACAGGCAGAGCTTATCATGTTTGTGTTGGCGAGATTTCTTGCTCACTGGACTACAGCGATAGTCCTGAACAGTGTGCTTCCTCTAATAGAACACAGTCACTTCTTAGCATTGACTCAAGAAATTAAATTCCTCAGCAAAGGCCCTCTCTGATCCCCCTATAGAGACTCAAAAGAAACAGGGATTGGGAGGAAAAATAAAGACGTGATGTGAAAAGAGAATATGCCATATGCAGGCGAGGAGAGAATATCTTGGCAGGGGTTTGACGTATGAAAACTGCACAGTGCAGTTGAATTCAGGATGGCTCAGTATACTCACGGCTAGAGTCTGTGGTAAAGATCTGAGGTTGTTCATAAACATTCTTGTGGCTCCATTTTAGCGAAGCTGTGTGCACTTACCATCTGTTCGGGCTGAGGCTAAAGCAGCTGAGCTTCCTGTCCTCTGATGCGAGCTCTTTGTGACCCCATCACTTCATACAGAGTTCACCAATACACCATGTTTCCACCCCAAGTTTATAGAGCCGCTTTAATCTGCACCCCATCACCCCAGCACTATCCATTTAATTGCTAATGGGCTTGGGAAATATGCTTAATTGCTGTGATGTGAGTCTCAAGCAGATTTTTGATGCAGATTTAATGTTCAAATCACTTGCTTTAAATAACTGTGCCTTTTTAAAAATTCAATGAGCTCATTTGGCACTGCATCAATGCAGGAGTAATGATGCTCATTAGAACTGTACAGAAATATTGTACATCTGTACTGTTTGCTGGGGAAGAAAAATCAAAAGCTTTGGTCGGGCTCTGGAAATGTTCCAGTAAATACTTCCTGCAAATATGTTACTTGTATATTTTTCATCAGTGAAAACAGAAAAGTTTTCATTGAACTAACTCATGCGTTCATCTTGCTGACAATTTAAGATGGGCTGCCGTTACTGCGCGTAGGGTGTTGATATTTCATCTGGAATTACTTTAAGGTAAAACAACAACTGAGACATTAAAGCCAAGAGCAGTGGTAAGCTGAGTTTTTCAGCTAAGACCGTGCATTGTCCAAGGATACCAAAGTACTGTTTGCAAAACCCCTCCTCCCATAGGAGTAGATTTCACGGGGGATAGAGGAGTTGTGTCCCCTTCAGTATTTGGAACATGTGCATTTGTCCGCATTAATAAAAACAAGTAGCAGAGAACTTCTATTTTGACATTTACGCAACAAGTTAATGTAGGAATGCACAAATTGGTGCATATAAATTCACCAAAATGCAGGAAATTAAGTGTTTGACGCTTAAAATTTTCTGGCAGAAGACCCCCCAAACTCCCCAGTATGCTAACAAAACCTACGCCCTACGCTCCCCTGAACACAAACTGTCAAATCATAGCATAGAAACTGTAATCCATGCATAGTTACAAGTTGTCCCAAGTTGTGTGCATGGAGCTGCAATAGGAGTGATACTTCACAAGACTTCCTGCGTTGTGTTTGTCTGCTCTAACATAACTTGCAACGTTAGCATGCTTGGCTAATTAGTTAGTTGTAACTTAGCATTGCTTAAAAAGCCAAGGAGCATATAATTCAGTAACTACATTATTCTGTGGGGTTGCAGGTTACATTAGAAAATCCCCCTTCATGTACCCTTACCCTGCAATGCAAAAACAATTTTGCTCTTTATATATGCTGTCTTTTTGCCTGGGATGTGTAGCTTTATCTCTGGGTTTTAGCATTTTATATTGTATTATATATATATACACACACTATAGTCATCATATAGCCTACATATTCAAGACCCTTTTAAATGTAAAACTAGTTAGCTGGAAATGAGGGATGGGACGATGTACGATAAGTTGACAATAAGTTGATCTGGTTGAATTTCAGTTACTGGGATAAGTGTGAATATACTCATCACTGTGGATATCAGTGAACAAAGAAGAGACTCATATGTTAGTATTTATTTATGAAGGGGGACTTTATGATTTATGATTACCTCATTGGAGATTTTTCTTCACGAACAACAACCCCTTGCAGGTATGGCGTATGCAAGGGGCGTTTTAAGGATTTAAGGACACAGGGGGCTTGGCCTGGACCTCTGCTGTGTTGTCCAGACATCCTCCCGGCATTTCTTTTTGGGTAAACAAGCTCTGTTTTGAGCTTAGTGTGAATCAGTTTATTTTCATTGTGAATTAGAAAATGGTTTGGAGGCCACCTGGCATCCTACTGGGGACCAGATTTGAGTAAGGGAATGGATTCCAGTATGTTTTATTGCCGTCTCAGGAGTTTTAAGAATGTTATGATGATTATCAGTATAATGAATTGCCATTGTTTTATCCAGGATTATCGTGATGTGAAATTTTCACATTGCTCCATGCCAACTGGAAACATTAAAAAAGTCAGCTGGAGAATCATGTGGTTAGCTTAGCTTGCAAGCTACAGCTTATAAAAGTTGTCATTTGAGCTCACAAAAGTAGCAGTGCTTGGCTAGAAACGAGAAGCCAACTTTTGTTTACCTCTTTGTCAAATTAGAAAACTTTTTTTTTCTTCTTCTTCTTCCAAAAAATACATAGATTTTTCATCTGGTAAATGTGCCACTAAAGTTTCAATAATGCTGTGGTCAACATATGGTAAGGTTTAGGCACAAAAAACGCTTGGCTGTGGTTTGGAAAATATCATGTTTAGATTAAAATACCCTGTTTCGGGGCACAGTTCTGGCAAGAAAAGCAGTGATGTCTTGATTTAAAATAAACGATACAAAACACTTTTTATCAGTGGAAACACAGTGATAGGCCTCTACAAAATGCCCACATATGGTTCCTAAAAAGCTGCTAAAAACACAGCAATGACTCATTGAATCACAGTCGGTTTCATAGTTTGTTGGTCTCATTTCATGCCATCCGCCGTCAGCTCATGTACTCCGTCACTTTGGAAATGTTGATATGATACGTACGTTATTGTGGCCTGCAGAAATGTACAATGCCAACATTTTCTTCTGGTGACTGGGCTGTTAATTAAGAAGGGTAGGGCTTAGTTCCACCTGCCTCCTTCAGGGGAAACTGTCACCCTAATAATGGTGTTGGAGTTTCTAAATCTCATGCAGGTTTTATTCCTGGTTGTCACGTTCAGTTCAAGGCATATGTAGTTCCTGTGTTTGCTCTCACAGGAGCCCCGCAGAGCCAGAAGGCTGACACCCGGCAGCACCTTCAGGCACGCGGCGTAGTCTTCACCATTCAATTAAGAAGCAGCTGAATATAACACTGGATGTTATCCAAAGGTGAAGCCTCCAGTCAGTGAATCCCTGCAGTGTTTCCAGTCTTACCCAGTGATAATTAAACACTGCTCTTCCTGGCATACTGATTGATCAAGCCATTGTGTCGGAGGGAATTTTTATGTGCTTTCTTATTTTCAGCAACTCAACAGTTTCACTGTTCTTGTCATTAAGACACTACATTTCTGCCAAGTTAAAAAAAAAAGCAGTTGCTTTCTCTCCAGCTTGGCCTGACCCTGTGTGACTAACTGCAGAACCAATCTGCTGAGTCATAAAACGCATTCAGATCTTTCAACCCATTGTTACTAAGATCAATATGGTGAGACTAAAGTGAACAATGCAAGCTCCACACAGATGCTCGGGCCAAGGGTCTGATCCGCCTCTCTGCAAGGTATCACCAAGGCTTAATTCATACTTTCTAACGTTCCCTGTTTACAGCTCTCTGCTGGAATCTCCTCTACAATAGATGAATAGTCTCTTGAGAATCGAAGGGCAGTATTGCGTTTGGCCTGCCATATGTCCTTCATGTTGTATAAAGCTTAACTGTAAGGGCGGATCAGAACGAATGCAGGAAACCTTCACCTATTTTCCCTGAACTGTGCGGCTCCAACAATACAGCTGGACCCACTAACCTTCACCCATTTCTATGGATATGTGCGTCGTTATAGTGCACCAGATGAATAGACTTTACTGACCGCAATCTGTAATTGATCAATAACGTGTCAGCTTTAGTGCATGGCATGAAATGGCTGTAATCACTGATTCTGGCTGGATTAGCAGTGACAGATTGTATCTGGCTGTGCTGAGTCAATGCTCTGCTTAGAAACAAGTGAAATAACTTTTCGATGGTCATTTAAATGCTCATGTTTAGCCACTCTATTAACTAATGTGTTGACTCTCTTAGTATTCATCCTTTCTGCTTAGCTCTTTACACTTCCTGCTTAAACCACACGCTAATTGGGTTCACAGCAGCCAGCGTGCCAAGCTCAAAATAATAAGTCCAATCAACACAAAGGTACGGAGCCCGGGAGGTGTCATGGAGGGAAAAAAACCTATTTAATAATTTGTGTTCTGGAGTTACTAATTCGTCCTCTGAATTTAATAATTCATGCTCTCCATTTAATATTGTTTGTTTAATTTTTTTTGTTCTATTCCCAGACTTATTAATGCGTCCTTTGACCTTCCTTTTGACCTAGAAAAAAACTGCAGCCCACTCATTATCTTAAGATATTTACAGTATGAATAGTGTAACAAAATGGTGAAAATACAGCCACTCGATTCTCATATTAAGCGCCACTAAATAAACAGCTATTAAAGCCACTGAATGAGCAAACAGGATCTCTGTGGCTGCTGAAGGGCTCGAGCACTACAACATTTCTCACTACATCCCAAATTACTAATAATAGCCTAAAAAGAATACAGCCGATGATGTTGCCTGATACGCATGCAATTACACGATGCCAAGTTGCATGCATCGAGAGAGCTTTTCCAAAAGAGTATAGACAGTTAGATTGTTTATCAGCCTCACAACCAGGGCAGATGGATTTTGTTTTCCGTACAGTGTGTTATTCTCTTCTGCACAAATGCATAGATGAACAGCATCAGACATTAGATCAGATGATGTTGTAGTTTGATATAGTGTGACATCAGATATCTCAATGTTCAGAGACTGAAAGTTAAAGAAGTATTTCACTGGTGGAAAGCTGGTCTTTTCACTGGTCTGTCTGTACAGTAGAAAGGCACACTTACTTTTGTAATTGGTGTTATGTGACCAGAGAAAACAGAGAAAATGTGCTATGGCATTTGCTTTTCCGTCAGACGTAGAAACCCTACAATTACCTTAACGTACTGCGCTACATCAGAACAATAAATGCTTCCGCTGGTGGGTGACGTAATTAGAGCTTGGCTGTTTTTCCACAGTAAACAATATGTGATCGCAAATTACAGTTTAACAGTAAGTTGAAATATGTTGCTGGAAATACTTAAATAGGAAACAGGAAATGCAGTAACAGAATCTTGGTTCATATTTGTTCAGCAGTGACTCGTTTTACTGTTTGATCTCAGTGTTTTCAGCCTCCATCTTAGCGATACAGGAAACAGTTTAGCACCGCTTCTTCACAAATTCTTGCACTACAGCCAAACAGTACACTAAAGCATGTTTATGAAGGCATTTTAGGTGCAAAATTGGCAATACAGTAACAGAATCTTGGTTCGTATTTGTTTGAGAGAGTTTGAGAGATAGACAGAGAGGCTCTACTTTTTTTCCATGTCCGTGTGTCCTTGTATATCAGAGGTTTTTGCAGGTCCCTGAATGCAGCACAGGCAGAACCCTTCTTTTTTTCCCCTCAGCAGCAGTTTTTGAACTTTTGAGTCACGAGGTGGATAATCGATCAGTTGAGCCGATCAGATCTAATGAGATCAGATCAGTGGATGAGAGGAGGAGCTGTTTGTGAGTGAGAGCAAACTTTTAGACCCAGCACAGTGAATAGAGACGTTTCACTTTCACTGCACCTGACATTCTACTACTATGTCTGTACCCAAAGTACGTCCTGCGCTGTAAGAGTTTGATACAGTGAATAACTAAACGGTATATATACTCCAATAGTGCAAGGAACCTTCCAGCTCCAAAAATCAAAACGTGGCAGCAGATCTTTTAATCGTGACGGGCTGCCACAAATAAATGAATGTTTGGGAAACCCTGCAAAGCTAGTTGAAAACTGGCAAAGTGTCCCTTAAGGATGGCGCAGAGTGTACTGACTTTATATCTGTCATAACGTGATGCATTCGTGTCTCACAGATTTGATGGAGCTCGGCTCATCCTGTGGTCGCCTGCTTTATTCCAACAGATTTGACTTGATAAGCTTTGCGTCTCTGTGCGACAGCTTATCTGTCTGATGTGTTGAAAAACTACAGGATGTAATTTACCATTAGATCCTGACCGTTCCTGTCACCGGGAAGGGATAATTAATAATTACAAATGATTAATGAAGTTACCACTGCTGTGACACTCTGCGGAATAAAGAGCCCGTTCTTAATTTGGAAACACTGGTATTGTTCCTGCTGCTGTGTGGTAGCTACAGGTATCATAATTAACTGCAATAAACTGATTATTCAGTAACATGTGAATGTAATAGGTTTATTAATCTAACACTTTATGGAGTCTGTGGAATTGAGAATAAAGTGAAAGAGGTCAAACTCAACATATAAGGAGGGTAATGTTTTTAATGACTTTTGAGAGGTCTGTTTGTTTGCCACTGCAAACCTAAGTCTTGGGAGACTTAGTGTGTGGAGGCACTCCAGTTAACTTCTACAGCTGCTGGACGTTTTTCATCAAGGTGTAGCTTTGTCACTATGTTTGGGGGGCCAAGAGTGAGAGACAGAACTTGAAAACAGGTGTCTCACAGCTATATCAAATCATATTGAGAGCACAAATCACTATTTTGAGAACACAAAACAGTGATTTGAGAGCACAGTTTACACGACTGCAACAACTCAACTGTCCGTCCCTGCAGTCAGCAGGTTCAGCTGGGCAGCAGCATAACATCAGCAGTGTAGATGCCTCAACTTTTGTGTTCTTAATAAAGTTCAATTCCTTATAGATTCAGGAGACTCTAAAGCCCCAGACAGACAGAAAGTGTCAGACATTACTGTCAACAAATGCACCTATTGTTCTCAATGGATGGAAGCAAATGAGAGGCATTAAGAGCTGAGTTAAAACACTTTGGCACCGCTCCCAGATTCAGCTCACAGTGAAAGTCCACTGACAACTCTCCTAAAGCTTGACTGCTTGAAAAATGTGGATGTTCTGTGTGCATTGAAGTATTAGTCTATGAGAGTTAATCTGTGTCTGCAATCACTCCTTATTTTTTATTTATTTAAGCTTTTTTGTAACCAGAAAAACCTCTTAAGATTAAAAACCTCTTCTTCAGGAGTGTTCTGATCAAGACAGGCAGCAACATAAGGTACAGACAGACAACATAGAACAAAAATACAAAATGAAGAAATATAAAGCTCTAAAACAAGCAATATAAAACACAAAATGAGATTACTACAAAGAAAAGCCCAAAGGTATGTTATTATATGCTGTAAGTGACTTCAAAAACAGCTTGCACTCCCACCAAATGATATGTACAGGTACTTCCAAATATGACACCATATCACAAGCCATAAAGAAAGAGAGATGGTCAGCAAAAGCCCAAATAAAATAGAAGAATACTTTATCAGTATCGCAGAAAAAATACCTTCCAAATAAAAAATATGTATCTCATATAAATAAAAGGCGTTCAACTAATGTCTCACAAAATACCTGGAACACCAAGGGAAATGGGAACTAGAATTAAACACTATAATTGAAGATAATATATATGTGAAGATCTGTGTGCAAACTGTTATATAGGAATCAATAGTCAATTATGGAAAGAGTTTGATTGGAAAATAAAAATCACATATTTTAATACTCCCCTCATCATTTTGTCCTATATGAAAAAAACCTCAGTGGCAACTACATGTGGTTACAAAAAGCAGCTAAAATACACCCTGACAGTGGCACATAGATGATTATATGCAACTTAAAGTCCCTCTGCAGAAGATTACACAGATAAGGAGCGAAATAGATAAATGCCTGTTTGCCAAACTCTGTATGTACCCTTGGTATAAACAATATAACCATGTTCTGTGAACAGAGAGCATAGCTTTTTTCAATTTTTTTGTTTAATGTACACGCATAAATATGCCGGAAGTAGGCCAAGAATACCATTCTACTTCAATTAATAGCCCGGGTTACTATTTGCTTCAATCACTGAAATCAATGGGTCTTTATTTGGGACAGGCCTTTAATTATTTTCACACAAAACTGTTGCTCAGCAAAAATCAGGAAATACAATCAATTTGCCTTATTAAAATGAATATGAATTTTACTTGTATAAAATTAGGCTTCAGATGACATGTTTATTTTGAATTATTAACTTGACCTAGCTCTGACAGACAGCACATCAGCACTTGAGGATTACAGCACCCAACATACCAACACAACACCACTTTATCCTGTTAAAACAATACTTACAACTTGGATTAATTATTATGAAAAACCTGCTTGATTCTTTTTAACTGGAGGACCCTTACGGACTAAAGGAATATGAATAACTTACAGGGTAATCGAGCAACAGACACATAATTTCAGGTTGCCAGCAACTCGGTTTTATACATCTAAAGAACTTCTATTAAAAAAATGAACTGCTTGGCAACCAGACCAGGCGTCTAATTGAGACAGACATTTATTTATCAAATGTGTAGCCACACTGGGCTAGTAAAAGGGACTGGGTGTTTAACTGAAGTTTTACGGTAGCTTTGTGAACAAGAGAATGCCAGTGAAAAAGTCTACAAAATTTTAAAGTTTTATTTGCCACTTAGTGCACTTTAGTTTATAGAAAAAATAGTAAAATAGGTAAAAATGTTCACCACCAATCCAACAGTCCTTTGTGTCACATTTGATAGATACAAACATGGAACATCATGCAACACTACACCTGTCAGTGATGATGCAAAATGATGATTCATTAGTGTCTCAGTCTCAATTTTCTGCTCACTGTGGAGTAAAATGTTGAGTGTCTGTTATGTAGGGAATACTGAATGAGGGACTGATTTTCGACATAGCTTCTCCTCTGGCTGAAGGTGTTGAAGACATACATGATTTATGCTGTTGGTCACCCCTATATCATTTTACTACATGCTGTGAGAGCATTCTGCACTCACAGCATGCACATGAAAATGAGAGCTGTGTTGCATTTTGATTAAAAATACAACTGGATTTGTTTATGTATATTTAAATTACAAAGAACAGAAACAAATTTGCAAGGCGTCCCTTAGTGAGCTTATCACTTAACCATGTTACATTCACATTACAATTTTATGTCTTTGATGCAGTTAAGTCTCTGAAAATTGAGTTTTTAGTTGTAAATGTTCACAAAAAGTGGCTCATAACACCCACAGAATGAAACAGGCAGGATTTACGAACGACTGAATACTTTGCTGCATCACTGCTGTTCTACTGACGCAGACCACATGTCCTCTGCATACAGCAGCTCAGTCCATCCAAAAAAAAAATGCCCAGAAGAAGAAAACATTTAATCAAACAAGCCAATCATAGTGGCAGTGTTATTATGCATCATGAATGTACCAAGAAACACTAAAAATAATGTGCTACATCTCAGCAACTCCATGCTTGCCTCTCCTCACACAGCTCCTGGCACTTATGTTGTTTGGATCCATAAGTGTGACAGTCAGGTTTACAGGGTACGGCTAGTGACAGATGTTCCTATGTGCTGTGTATTCAATAAAGGACTTTGATGCATCTTCTGCCAAACTGAACTCTGTGAGATTCATCTGAGACGTTATAGAGACCATCACATTAAAGCAAGGAAATGGTTAAAGTAAGGTAGGAAATTGGCACTTTTTCATTTCCTGTACACTGTCTGTTTAACATGAATGTCGACTGCTTCCCTAGACGTTTATTGCTGTTATCATGTTTTCCTTGTCTTCACTGTTCTGTAAAGTAGGCACACTACTTAATGATTTCAGCAGCAATTTAACCACCACATTAGAAAAAGACTATAAAGGCAATTTGTGCCGTGGTTCATTTTAAGGCTTCAATTCATGACTGCCAAGAATATTAAATTCACAGTTTAATTATTGAGAACAAAAGTAAAATGGCAGCTCATGTGTCCGCCTGAGTGGAACTCATATTTGTAATGTAAAATCCTCTCATTCAGTATTTTAAAAAGCAGTTGGTGGCCTCTCATTAACAGCGATGTATGACTGTTTGTTAGTGTTATCCATGTCACTGTTGCCCCCACAGCTTTGAGTTGCAGCAAATGAGCCTCAGACGTAGATTAAAAGTTGTGACACATGAATTTAGATGTTAAATTAAGTGCATTTAATGCAATGCTTTTCTACCTTAATGGGCAAAGTGCTTAACTGTTTGCTTCTCTCTCATCCATTCACACATATTTACACACCAATGGAAGGTGCTGGTTCACCCACAAAATAACCATTTGTAAATCAAGTAGATGCCATGTTACTTCGAATTCAATTGTTTTTCTTGCATGCCTCCACAGAAAACATATTGATTTATTGACTAACTGGGGATCACATTGCTCACTTCTTCCAAAAAACATACATTTTCAAACATACATTTAAACTAAAACTGAACTGAAAGTGAAACCTATCTATGCTCTCTTTAAAGCCAGGCTCCAATACTTATTCTTTTAAGTAAAAATGCATGTGTTTGGGAGGTACTCAGCATACGACTGGAGAATTGAGACTTTAAATATACTACACAAAATATCGTTTGTAAATGGATGTTTTGATATAGTTTTGCTGTCGTTAAGTGTGGTTCCAGATCAACAATAAATCCATATATTTGCCAGTTTCCATGGAAACATTCAAGGATTCAAGGTAACAAGGCGTGACTACTTGATTTATGAATGGCTACCTTGTGGCTGAACTATTCCTTCAAGGACACTTGGACAAGAGTAGGGCTGTCAGGATAGCTACATTTGTTGGACGATAGATTGGCCCAGGGATAACTGCAATAAATTATATTATTGCCATTTTTAGACAATATAAAAACACAATAATGCAGGTACACCCTTTTAAAGAGTAAAGAAATTGTGATTCTTGAGATTATTCAGACACTGGAACTGGAACATGAAAAAATTAACCTGTTTTTTTAAAAAAAAAAGTATTGACACCTGTTAATATATTCAAGAAAGCATACATAAAATTATAGAAGTAAGCCAGAATTACTCATTTGGAGACTCCATAGAAAATCTGACGAATAAAATCAAAAACCAATTGAGGCCTCTTGCGACTAACAAGCTTAGCAAAGCTTTAGAAAGACCGCAATTACCTCCATAATCCGACCGGTGTGCTGCAGTTGGCAGCACCTGGGAGCTGGGCGGTTTGCTGGTGGATTAACTGAATGGTTGATGAAGTTGTTAGAGGGTGAAACTACAAATGACTGACTTTTTGGCTCTTTGCCAGAGGCTGGCAAGCTAACAACTATCAGAACTGTCTCTACCACTCCAAAAGTGCAGCTACATATTGGTAAGCTAAGTTCTGTTGTCATTCAAGTGTCGGCAGGGGTTGAGAGAAACACAAACGGGATAATCGCTGTGCCCACGTTTTTTAATGGTCAGGAAACCATGCTGTTTATTTTGACAACGTGTTGGCTAAAATGTTGACGACATGACGAAATTAAATCCTGGATGCAAGCAAACTTTCTTAAACTCAACTGTGACAAATCAGACATGATCCTAATTGGTCCAAATTCCCTCACCCAAACAGCCAAAGACTTCCACCTCACCATCAACAACTCCACCCTGTCCCCCTCCCCTCACTGCCGCAACCTTGGTATCATCTTCGACAGCAACCTCTCCTTCGACCAACACATCAAACAAGTCACTAAAACAGCCTTCTTTCACCTTAAAAACATTTCTCGCCTCCGCCCCTCACTCTCTCGCAATGCTGCCGAAGCCCTGATCCACGCCTTCATTACATCCCGCCTTGACTACTGCAATAGCATCCTTTATGGCACAACCTCCAAACTCCTCAATAAACTCCAATATATCCAAAACTCTGCCGCCCGCCTCCTCACTCACACCCGCTCCCGCGACCACATCACCCCTGTCCTTCAGAACCTCCACTGGCTCCCTGTTCCACAACGCATCCACTTCAAACTCCTCCTACTCACCCATAAAGCTCTCCACAACCAGGCCCCCTCTTACCTCACAGACCTGCTCCACCCTTACACCCCTTCCTGCAGCCTCCGCTCTTCCAATGCCAACCTTCTCACCGTCCCCAAGACCAAGCACAGAACCTGGGGGGACAGAGCCTTCTCTGTTGCTGCCCCCACCCTCTGGAACTCCCTCCCAAAACTCATCCGTGACTGCACTGACCTCCCATCATTCAAATCACTACTCAAAACTCACCTGTTCCGTTCTGCTTTTAATGTTTAGCTACTTTTATTCATTTACTTATTTACTTGTTTTTTCACTCCCATTACTATTCCTCTTTGTCTTCGATGTCTTTGCTGAAAATTGTTGTTTTATTTGATGTGTTTGAACTGTCTCTGTAAAGTGACTTTGAGAACTTTGAAAAGCGCTTTTAAATAAAATGTATTATTATTATTATTATTACTATTATGACCTAATCCGCTGTGAGGGTCCAAGTCAGACTGTGATCTGTGATATTGGGCTTTACCAATAAAATTGAATTTAATTTTGCAAACAAACACACATGTAAAACCAACAAGCACTATTGAGGTCAGCAGAATGATCAAGGTCATGTCCATATGTCCTATGATAAGCAGAAAACGTAATTATCACAACAGAACTAGACAGTAGGAGCCAGGGATCCAACTGCCAACTGTGCAATCACAGCCGCCCCCACTGAAACAGTCTTAAACACCTGGTTGGTAGAAATTTCTAGATTGTTTATTGGGAAAATTGATGTGAATATGTTTATCCTTCAGCAAAACAAGGGAAATAATTTGGCCTTTGTTGCGCCTTCATTTTTAATGGAGAACAGCACATTTGAATGTTTGAGGGGTTGGAGCTTAATTGATTAATCGGGTGATTTTGTGTAAGCTCCGCCTTATTCTTCTTGACTTACAGCAGTTTCACTGATTGGTTTGCATTCTGGCACCAAACATCCCCAGGCCTCTTCCACTTCACTGTTCCAAGACCTGATTTACAAGTTTTGCAGCTGTGAAAGCCCTGGATGTGATATGATGTACAAACCAGTCTACACAACAGTTTTTGTCACTGTTCGTTTATTCAATTGAACACACACACACACACACACACACACACACACACACACACACACACACACACACACACACCAAACCCAGTGCAAAACAGTAGCCAGCAGCCATTTCTGCATTGTTACAGTTTGCATAAATCTTTGTATCTCTGGGAAAAGAGAACAGACAGGCAATACTAGATAAGAATTTATTTCCCCTTCTCGCAGGGGTGGGCTGTTCCATTTCATTTTCAACCTTTTGTCACAAATAGGTGGCTCATTTTTCTTACTTTGCTTTAGCGAAAACAAAGCGACACGAAAAACTCATGCAGCTGAATTAAATATTTGACGTGCCCTGGCACTTATTGTTCATCTCCCATTCTGAAAGCCACTCTGTGCTGTTTCTACACGGGAGCACTTATTCTATTTGCTAAACTGTGGCAATCATTAATTTGGAAAGTGGCAACTGTGATTAATTATCTCATTACAAATTGAATTATTACTTGCGTTAAACATGCAAATGATCTCAGCTAAAGGTTGAGAGTGTTGTGAGATTTGAACTAAATGACATTTGTGATTAATGAATCACCGCATAAACAATAATGCACTTGTTTACGACAAAATTTGAAAGGAAGTTGTAAACAGTGCTGTTAATGCACAGGTGTGACTGATCCTCCCTCCTGTTATACCGAATAAGCGTCATAACCCAAGCATTATAAAGCACACAATGTGTGATCAAAATACAATTGAAACTTTTAAAACCTGGATGTAGAAATCCCTCTCAGTCTCAATTGACAGTTTTATGTAGTATCACTAAGCTGTGAAAAGGCAGCACTCTTGTTAGAGAGCTCTGGGAGATTCACAACAGATGATTAATAAACGTGAAATATAATGAAATGTCTAAATGTATTTGCAGTTAACACAATGGATATCTCTTTTGTATTCAACATCTCTGAACCGGTGCCCTCCTCTGTCTCCTCTCCCCAGGCAACAGACATTTTCTCCCGCATTGGTTCAAAAGACATCAATGAAGGGAAAAATGGAAATTCTCGACAGTGCCTTGGGATATGAATGGATTTAATATTTCTGGGGAAGATTCAGGACGAGTCTTGCACGCTATGTCAGATTCATACTTTATTCATCGATCCCGGCCAATCTTAAAAGTGTCTTAAACATCATGAGGTCAGTGGTCCCCAACCCATCTAGAGTATATTGGGCTGCCTGATGTTCCTGCATACGAACCATAAATTCTGGAGGAATTTTACATAAAATTTATTGCAATGCCTCACACCAATGAGCACTGCCAGTTTTGTTTGATGGAGCCCCACCAGAAGCAGCCAGGGGTTGAACCAATGACGCTGCAGCAGTTTTTTTCCTCCACCTTCAGGCCAATTCACAATTTCTTTGTATAATTACATGCCTGATTCATTCTTCTGTGTCACTGATTTATGACCTAAAAGAAATCCAGCCTGCGCCAGTTCATTAAAGTTTTTGTATTTAGGGCTCCAGTTTGCCAGCAGTCACCATGAACACCAGCAGCAGGCACAAACACGTGTTGACAGGCAGCAGTGTTATCGGTAAAACTGGTGATAACGCACTGAGAGGATGGAGGTAATTAAAAATAATGAGTTCGCATCATCACATTTTCCTGAGCACACACCCTTACTTAATGAGAAATATCATGTATAAAATAAAGAAATGTTTCTCCTACACATTCAAATAGGCTCATTTACAGTATTTTATTTCAAATGCGGCTTATTTAACCAGTTCCATTTCCTCCTGCATAATAGGCATGAAATTTATTTTAGATTACTATATGTCTGTGCTGGAAAGGTAGCAGGAGATATGTTTTGTAATGCAGCGGGACTGCATGAAAAATATTTCTCTTAACATCAGTAACCCGCACTCTTAATAGCCAGTTTTCCAATATTTGTGAAGAAAAAGTTTGTTACAGAAACAAAATAAAAAAGGCTATTTGTTGATTCAGTTTGGGCTGGAGGCAATCATTAAGCTGGTAACAAATAAGTATTGCATTCCATGTATATATTTTATTTTCTGTGTGGTTAGTTTTGCAGAAGCAGATGTATTGGGTATTATATTATAGTGAGTCCCTACACTGACTGGGAAACACCAAAGCAATCACCACTGATCATCAGTGTCGTTACTAAAGTAAAAAAACAAAACAACAGCAAAACTTTATTTCCCATAGGCATCAGCAGTATGTATTTTTTTTTCTACTTTCATACCTTTCTGACATTTCACCAGGTTATACAGTATATTACAGTATTTGTGTAAGAAAATAAAAAAGGTGAAAGCCAACCTACTGGTGACAGCAGTCACTGTAGCATGTATGTCATCTTCTAGCGTACACTAATGTCTTTCTAATATGCAGTTAGTCTACTTAGACAAGTCTTGCTCCGTATATGGCCCAAAGAATAATGAATAGGTAGGAATTAAGTGCCCTTCTTGCTGGGGGATCCAACGACACTTGTTACTGTGATGATATGACACATCAGTGGGATGAAGGGCTTATAAACTGCTTTTGTTATATGTGGCAGTACTCACAAACAGGGGCAAAGGCGTTTTTCTTTTTTATTAGCCCTGTAATGTTACACCCCCACACTCTCAGTTGCCATCTGTCTCAGCTCATCTACCTGCTCCATCTAAGGGGCAACCTCCAGGGCTGAAAAATGAGGCCAACGCAAAAGTGCCAAAAACTGCAGTTCTTTGAACAGCCACTGGAGGCTGGCTCCAGAAGCCAGTCAATTCGCGTAGACACCCATGTTAAAATGCCCAAACTTACAGCAGAAATAAACATGTTTACAGCATTGTACAAAAATTGATTTAGTCTCCACTGTATAGCTAATTTTACTGTTCATGACAACTGTACGGGAGGTAAATCTTTATAGAAACATTATGTT
The DNA here is from genome assembly GCF_006386435.1 of Epinephelus moara. Lineage (NCBI taxonomy): Eukaryota > Metazoa > Chordata > Actinopteri > Perciformes > Serranidae > Epinephelus > Epinephelus moara. The sequence goes on along the minus strand of NC_065521.1, from coordinate 36,300,964 downwards.
CCTGATCCTGACCTCTGGTGGTGTGTGTTGTGCACAACAATACATTGCCTCAATTCAGCATCTCGGTATCAGTTTAATAGAAAAAGCAGCATGCGGGCCCAAAAATACAACCATATTGGCAAGAGATTGCAGCTGAGATTCATAAGATAATTGGAGTAGATTTAGTCTACTCATTTGTTACATTATACTCAGGAAAAATACCTGAAGTGTTCCCACACAAAGATAAATATTTTTTAAAGATACTTTTGGGTAAGTAGCAGGAAAGCCATAACTTGAAAATGCTTGCAAATTGATTCTCCAACATTGGCCCAATGGATGGGGATTATAAACCAAATGTAGGCTTGAGATGGAAAAATGTACAAAATACTGGGAGAAATGGGTTGTGTATAAACACTGTTGAGAAAAGTGTGACACTGTATGCCAGGATGTTACTGAAAAATGTACTGTGATTTGACCTTTTAACACCCATGACGACTGCATGTGCTTTGTTTCTTAAATGAAAAAAGACTCAACAAAAAAAGAAAGAGGAGCGCCTGCATTTTTGACAGAACTGAAAATCATATATTCAGGATTTCGGGACAAGACTAGCATGTAGCCATGCTGGTTCTAGGGATGGCACCATCAGTCCGTTAGTCCATCTGTCTGCCAGTTGGTCGGTTGGACCAGTATGTTGGTCTAGACTGACATATCTCTACATATATTGAATGGATTGTAATAAAATCTTGTATAGACATTTATGGTCTCTAGATAATTAATCCTCTTGACTTTGGTAATCTCCAGACTTTTCCTGTAGCTCTGGTAGTGTTGGTTTGAATTAAATATCTTAACATTAGTCGACTGTTGGTTTGATTGCCATGAAATCACAGGATGAATTATAATAACTTTGGTTATCTTCTGACTTTTCATCTAGTACCATCATCAGGTCAAAATTTTATTATGACTAGCACTGTACTTTGGTGTGTGACTAAATACCTGTGACATTGCTTATGTACTGCCAGCCTCAGCTGTGCTTTGTTGTTAGTGGTAATAGTCGCATGCTAAAATACTAAACTTAGATGGTGAAAACATTGTAAACCTTGTTAGCATGCTGAGGTTAGCATTATGCTCAAAGCACTGCTGTGCCTAAGTACAGCCTTTCAGAACTGCCAGCATGGCTGCAGAGTCCTGTTCAAAAACATGAGAAAATGCCAAATTTTTAGTGATTTTCAGGTTTTAAAGTCTGTTTGTAGAACCTGAAATATTCTGACTTTGGTGCCCCCTAAGAAGTTTGAAAATACACTGTAGCTGACAGCTGCAAGACACAGTACACAGATGATACCATCCGTTAATATGGAAATATGAACTCCATGAATAATTCAGAGTTCCACCTTGTATGTAGAAAAGTGACAACATTCATCTTATCTAGAATAGAAAAAGACATCACCATCTAAAGTGATTGGGGATTCAGATAAGTATTCCCTGCAGGTGGACCACGGGGAGCCTCTCCCAAAATTGTGGCATCATCAGCTCCATTTACTGAGGGTATGTCCCAAATCCTCTCACTATCGCTCCTTCCTCCTCTCTCTACTTATTCTGCTTCAGGAATGAAGTCGGGTGAGACGAAGGGAAGGCAGATGAGAGAGCAACAGAGACGGTGATAACTTCTCTGCTTTAGCATGAAAGATGAGGTGTCAATTAATGATGACTGTGCTTCTAAGAAGCCTCTAAAAGAAACATTTTATTCAGTATATATATCAAGGTAAGTTGCCATCAACTTTCAAGCCATTCAACCTTGAAAGTTTATGTGGAGACTCTAAACTCAAGAATGGCTCATTGAGGTATATTCAGCCATATGGAAGTATTTTAAACACAACACTCTTTGGCTACTTATACAGAAGATATACCTCGTATACTGTATCTATGGTATAGATTTGTTAATTTGTATATATTTATAGTGTGTCTTTCATATTGAACTGCTCCACATTGTTGACAATGGACTAGTCTGGCTCACAGGATGTAGTTTGTGGCTATGAACCTGCCCTTGGCCGGCTATTTAGGACTTAAAGCTAGCAACTTACATGCTCAAATGGCAAGTTTTGACGATGATTTGGATTGTGCTGTAAGGCATGTTTGCTTTGTTTGTTTGGTAAACTGTTCCACAACAAATGAAATGACTTGTGAATACAATTCAGAAAAGCCCAGACTCAGACCCAACGGCATGCGTTAGTGACATTGACTTCACCAATGTACCAATCCATTCTACTTCACACGAGCTTCTGTGATATTGTCGTAATAATGTTCTGCAAAAGTCACATATAGTCAGCAAATGGTCTGTGGTTTTCTCGGGTCCAATGAGCTCCTCCAGAGCTAAAGTATAGTCAGGCTTTACCGTCAGGGCACTGATAATCAAATCACATTTAAAGTTGAATCACACACTCGACATACGTGAGTTACTCTTTTCTTTTTTCTTTTTTTTTTGGGAAATTTTATTTGCGGAGCCATTTGAATCCCCACATCGAATTTTCAACCAAAACAGTTTCCCCCAACGCTATTTTGCAAAGGCACCGTCATAGCATCATGGGCTCAGCCCCGCCCAATACAGTTGTGATTAGTTTATAGAAATACAAACAAGCCATTTTTCCCTTATAGGAGAATGATAATATGTGCATCCAGACCTATATAATATCATGGAAAAATACTGAATCTTTACAAAGAAAGTCAGCTTGATAGTATATTTTTGTGCATTTGAGGTGCTCCAAAAACCCAGCTCTCTGAGTGAGTGTTAATCTGCACGTGAGCAGATGATGTATTTTATTTTTCCTCATTTTTCATGCACACAGTGGGATTCTCTTCCAGGCTAGGTGAGGTCATGTGGGCTGGTTATAGTAGACACACCCAGGGGAGGGTGCCCATGAAGTCCATTTTGGAGTCAAGTGCTGCTACAGCTATAAAATATTCAATAGATGGAGAACCTTAAATAAACTTCCATTCAGTCTCTTTAAATCGTTTTCAGCTGCCTCTTTAATACAGTGCAGATACAGTAGGTCTGAATTCAGATGTTGAAAATTCCTCCATCTTGTCTGTTTCCACATTATTAGGCAAACTAATCACTTAGTGGTGACATTGTACATTTCTGTAAACCACAGACATGTTACATTTGTACATTGTTATGTAGCTTATATGTTGAAACTTCTTTATGTTTCAGTAATGCTGTGGTTAATGTGTGGTTAAGTTTAGGCATTAAACCATTTGGTAATGATTAGGAAAAGATTTGGCTTAAAATACCTGCTTTTCATGGCAGGATCCCCAGTGGAAAAACAGCGGCGAGCCACTACAAAGCACCCACATCTGGTGCCTAAAAAGCCACTGGATAAACAGTGACCAGAACCAGTTTTGTTGTTTATTGGTCTCAAACAGTGGTCTGCAGCTTGGTAGGCGTCTCAACTATGCCATCCATCATCCCCTCCACCTCCAGATGACAAAGTCAGCTTACATCCTATGTTACTTTGGAGACACTGATTCAGATTCAGATTCAGATTCAGAATACTTTATTAATCCCCGGGGGGAAATTGTTTTTGTTCCAATGCTCCGTGCAAAGTAGAAAAAGAAATACAGCATGAATGGAAACAAGAGATAAAGATGAAGATATAAATAAAATACTAGAATAGACAATGAAATAAGTAAAATATATATTATATTATATATTATTATTATTATTATAATATTAAAGTAGACATTAAAATAAAATAAAATAAAATAAAAATATTAAAGTAGACATTAGAATAAAATAGAATAAAATAGAATATTAAAGTAGACATTAACATAAATAAAATATTACAGTAGACAATAAAGTAAAATAAATAATAAAAACAGTAAAGTAGACAATCTGAAATATATACAATATACAATGAAATGGTTGTAGCATTATAAATGAAATAAGAATGAGTAATTATATTGTGTGATTTGTTTTATAAATAGCCAAATGAGTCCGATCATCAGAGGGAGGAGTTGTACAGTTTAATGGCCACAGGTAAGAATGACTTCCTGTGGCGCTCAGTGGTGCATTTAGGAGCAATCAGTCTCTGGCTGAAGGTGCTCCTCTGTTCGACCAGAGCGTTGTGGAGAGGGTGAGAGCCATGCTGAAGTATCGCCCGCACCTTTGACAGCATCCTCCTGTCTGACACTGCTGTCAAAGGGTCCAGCTCCACCCCCACAACGTCACTGGCCTTTCTGATCAGCTTGTTGAGTCTGTTGGCATCGGCTACTCTCAGTCTGCTGCCCCAGCACACCACAGCAAACAGAATAGCACTGGCCACCACAGACTCATAAAACATCCTCAGCATAGTCCGGCAGATGTTAAAGGAGCGGAGCCTCCTCAGAAAATAGAGGCGGCTCTGTCCCTTCTTGTAAAGGACTTCAGTGTTCTTAGTCCATATGATACCTATAATATGCAAAAATGTAGTTTGTGGAAACGCCTAAGCAGAATTTATACTTGTAAGTCCAATCAGGCTGTGCGTCGACTTAGAATTGTTTTGTCAGTTAACCTTGTGAGTTGTAATAGAGCTGAATTTTGTAACCTTTGTTAAATGTTGCTGTTGTCCCTGACTTCATATGAGTAGAGGAAAAGTCCACTAGCCGCTAGCCCAAGTTATACAATGTAAAATGCCATAGGTTTGTTCGGAAAACATTAGCATGTTGTATTTGTGGGGAAAATGTGTCCAGCAAAAGATGAATGCTTTGTATGTGAATGATGCGAGTTATAGTGAAGCCGATTTGTGTACTTGTGTAAGCCATATTTAATGTGTGTTTTGAATCAAAACTTTACAGCACTTCACAGAAATCTCTGCTGCAGACTAGTGTTTTGGAGGTGTAACTGCAGACACAGACACACCACCACACAAGTGTACGTTACGTGCGTAGACTATGGCGTAGGGTCTGCCGCACAAGTATAAATCCCCCAATGCCAACCTTTCTTTCTGGCGACTTGGCTGCATTAGGTATGCTCAAACTATGATAATAAGAAACTCTGTGAACTCTGTACCTGTCTATTGATCAGAGAGCACTGTATATATACAGGTTCAAACGTTTGTGTTTGTCGTAGATAGCATATTGTTTTTATTAAGCTTTCCAACAGGCTTTGATCAGCCAGTTTTTCACTTTCAGGGTAAACATGTAAAATGTGTCAGTGAGCCATTTCCATAGAGGAAAAAAAAAGGATCTAGGGGGATAGAAGGCTCATTTCAGAGGGAGAACTAAAGACAAATAGAGGTCAGAGCGAGACCACTGCCGCCCGGTTGTTTTGTTCACAAAGACAAACTAAAAAGCCAAGCAAAATTGAATCCAGGGTGTAACGTGAAGACTTGTCCCAAGTGGACAAGGTAAACAAGTGTTGTTGTTGATGTGAAGTGCAGAAATTGGAGCTCAGTTCCATAAAGCCGGCAGCCAAGCCCAAGCACCTCTTAATAAAACTGTATCAGCAGGGAAATGTAAACCCCAGCAGAAAGCCTTAAAAGAAGAAAAACAGGATGGGGCTTTGACTTAATTATTCCCATCAGTGGAGAAGCAGCATATAAAGCAGCACGTCAGGTGTTTCTATCATTCCCTGCCTACATTTGAAACTTATATCATTCACCACATAATTCTGCCAGCAGGATTAGGCTGCATTGAGGTCAGATATAACCGATGAGGTGACGCAGTGCATTGTATTTTCTAAGTTGTTCTCATCAGAGATTAATGTAGACTTCATGCCGTATGCTGCAACTTTCACATCTTTAGGGGAACAAACAACATAGTTTTGATCTAATTTAGTTCCGTAAATGTGGGAACACTTACTCCAGGCGACTTCCTGCTCCTTAAACCATTACATTAATTGTGTTTGCTTTGCACTGCAGTAACCTAAAACCTTTGTTGGTTAAGTGTACATATTTCTAGACAATATGGGTCATTTTATTCTTTTGAATGTATCCCCATGAGAATCATGACCTGTTGTGGTGTTGAAAAGATTAAAGAATGTGCAATGCCTGAAAAGCGTCACAGAAACACAGTCCTTGTACCCATAAATCTCTCTTAAATTACTGGTTGTGTTCACTGTATGTCCCTCTGATCCTTACCTAAATGCTCAGGAAGGAGCCCAGACTCAGAGCGCAAAGCTTTTTAACAATAGAGGGTCTATTATTTATTTATGATGTTATTCCACTTTTTTCCCCTTTCTGCTGTCTACATATAAAACAGCTCCCATGTGAGGTATATAAATTAGATTTCCTTCAGAGGCGCCAAACAGATGAATACAGCAAGAACAAAAACACTCTTTTGAGGAAATAGCTTCGCCAGCGCCGTGATATCACTTGTTTCTTTTAGTGTCAGTTTGGAGTGAGTTTTCAATTAAGGCTGCGAAGAAACCAGGTAAAAATGTCTCAATATAAAACTAATTCATTTTCTGCATTCTAGCCCCGTGTTAATTGTTTAGCTGTCTCTTGTTATATTCCAAACCGATGTTAAAAAATGCTCATTATAATACCTCTCCTGTAAAATGTTAAAATACTTTGATGACTAAACATGAACTATAGCAAGTTAAATCGAGGGCTCGAAATGTACTTTTTTTTTTACGCTATATCCCCTACCTGTCCTGAATCTGCCATCAGCTATCCCACACTTAACAACCGATACCCCAAATTAAAGCTCTTTTTTTTTTTTTTTTTAAATTCTACACAGGTGGTAAATGACGTACCTTGAAGCCAAACTTAGAAAAACTGCAGATATTTTACCAGAAAATGACTTTGGCAGAAGTTTAAGTCACCTATTAGAATATTACTTTACTATACATAAAAATCAAAAGTAATTTCATATTAAATGTACTTCAGTATTAAAAGTAAAGATTAAGTAAATGCTGTTAATTTAAAAGCAAACATCCATAATTCTGAGAATTATTAAGTTTATTTCCCCTTAACATGTACACCACCTTAAAAATGCAGCATACGTTACACTTGAAGAAAAACAAGTTCTTTTTCACAACTTAAAGGATTTAAAGAACAAAATCCAATTTTCCGTACCCTCTAATTCTTGCTGAGCAAAGCATGTAAGTATCATAAATGTTTGTTTGCCACAGAGCTTATTTTTGAGAGTTATCCAAAATCAAAAAATCTCAGTTCAAAAAATTTCAGCAGTAAGTCCTTTATTCGTCCATCCGTTCCTTCCTTCGCTATTTTGTAGTGAGTAGCAGAGATGGTCAAGGGAAATGTATTGGAGTAAAAGTACACATTTTATTTTGGAAATGTAGTGGAGTCATAGTAAAAGTTGGCAGAAATATAAAAGCTCAACTAAAGTACAGATGCTTCCAGAAATACTAAAATGAAGTATTATTACTTTGTTACATTACACCAATATTTTACACAATAAATGTAGTTTTATTGTAAACCATGCCAGTTAATTCACATTAGTTCATTGACTCACATCATGGAAGTTCTGCTAGTTGTTCCCTGTACTAAAATTGGATTCTGGCTGTTAACGTGATTTTCTTCAGAGGGCTTCCTTGCTTTGTTGCTGCTGCTGATGTTATTCAGCCACTTCAACAATTTGATAACCACTGCTGGGTTCATCGTCTAAGTCTATCTCTATGATTGACTTTGTGTGTATAAACACACATGTGATGAAGTGTAGAGCTTGCACTGGGCGGTGTCACCTCACATTTTTTCGAAATTTCAAAAAGTGATATATATTCCATGACTTGTAAATGTAATAACTTTATTTACTTTTCTCTGCTGTCCAAGAGTTGTTCCAGGCTCTCTGTTTTTGCATACCAGTTTCTATTTTCATTATCCACAGGAGAGCAGGATCTTCTTAATTTTGAGCACTGAGCTAACTCTGTCCATATACTGTAAAACCACACCTGACCATTGTGGCTAGTGACACATCAATGTAATAGTAAGATGTGTGTGTTTTGATCTCAGGTAGGAAATATTTTGCTTACATCTCAAGGTTGACAATGCGAGTAAGGGAGGGCAACCGCACTGTATCTGTATATTAAGCTATGCTAACTGTTAAGTGAGTCAAATCTGAAGGATCTGATTTCAATCCGTTTCATAACTATACATCACCGAAATATTCTGTTTCACTTGGAAATGCAGTCATTTGCCAGTTTATTACAGCAGGTAAACCCAGCTGAAATTAATGCTGTCTATTATAACAGCCCTGCAGTGCTCCCTCAGACAGCAGGGCCTTCTCTGCTACATCTAGCTGTCCAAACATTAGCATTAAATGGTCAGTTCCTTGACGTACAGTAAGTGTCTCTGACCTGGGAGCTGCCTATTACAGCCGCAGCCTTCAAAAGCACCAGTGGAGAACAAACCACTAACCTTGTCTTCATAAGATCACTTGCTACGCTCGTTGATTAATAGAGTATGGAGTTCGGATGTTTGGTTAATTCCGTAATGCTTCTCGATGGCTTTTTGTGGTTACGCCTGAATAGAAGCAGTATGTGCTGCTACAGTATAGTTAGCCAACATTACTGGCCTCATAGAAACCCTTTTAAAAACATCAAAAGAAACATAATCAGTTTCCCTCCTATGATGCAGAGAACATCCTAAACCACCATCTCTGTTTGTGAAACATTTCTGTTCATTAATTAACATGTTATGGAAGGATACTTGCAACATTTCATTTAGTAATCCGTCCAGTCGTTAAGATAGGAAAGGGAAAAAAAGGATTTTACAGCTCTGCTGCTTACTGATATTATAATCATTACTCTAACCAACCCCATAATCTTATATCTGATTATTTTAACCTTTCGACACTCCCTAGATATCTTATTAGTCATTGCCGCACAGGCCTCATATTATACATACATTATCTTAATGGGAAGCTCTGCAGCCTTTGAAAATGGAGATGAAATGTTAACATCTTCAGTAATGTAGCTATGTGCAGATTTGTGCTGAGGATGTAGAAAAATGTTTGTATGCATGACAGCAATCTGTAATCTGGGCTCCATCTCAGGGCTTTCCTTTAGAATGTCCGTTAATATGTAATGCTACTTTGTGATGTCCATTAAGCTGTTGGAGCTAGTATGGAGGCCACAAATTAGCTAACTGCACTACCCGAAGAACTTTTGTAAGATTTTTGGAAAAAAACAAAACTGTGATTCCAGAGAGAAGCACACAGAGGGGTCTACAGTCTGTGTTTGAAGGATATATCCAGGATGTCAAACTGACTCAGCAGCAACAACAGGTTAAAAAGACAAAGATAGTTAGATGCTAAAGCCGAACTATAGGCTACAGATCACAGTGTAAAAGTGAACCACCACATCACTGCTGATCGCCACAGATGGCAATCAAAATAAAGGGAAGATTTGCCAATATTCAACCAGCTGTGTGGCATCGCAGTGTGTGCAGATGATCAGTGTTCGGCCTTCCTATGTGCCGCTAACCGCTGGACCCTTGACACCGGTGGACAGGCGGGGAGCTTTGGAGGAAGCCAAGCACCATTCATCTGCACACACTACAATGACACACAGGTGGTTGAATATCGGCAAAGTGTCACTGTTTCCCTTAACTGGTTCCTGTACAGCAGGGTCGGTCTTTATTCAGTGCTGTGATCATCGAAAAGCAAAAGCAGCATGTGTATACATTCAGTAGGCGATATCTTCAGTAGCTAGCTAGCTAACCCTACACTTTGGTTTTGGAACGGGGAAGAAACCTCTCAAGCTAATGACTATCATTATTACCCCGTGTCCCAGCCACAGTGTTTAGCTCAAAAACACAAAACCAGCTTGACAATGAAGTAAATCTGAAAGGACTGCATGAGCATCTATGGAGCACATCCGTGATGTTCTCTGACCCTTGCTGGAGCTGGCCGATGCTACGCTATGATTGGCAAGTCTATGTACGAGGGGTGGGATTCAGCGAAGTACACAGAGTGTCATGAAATACAACAGGCCTTTCCTTTCAGTGTGGTGCTTGTATGGCTCAGTGAGCTTTAGCATCGCATTTCAAAGCACTTACCATTTAGAGGGGGTGAAATTTTGATGTTTTGTAATTTATATATCATTTATTTTATTTTGAGTTGATTTTACTGACAGCCAGCAGTGTTAACATGCACAAACAGTGCCTTATGCCAACCCTCCAGTCTCCACTACTTAGCTAATGTAAGCCTTGGTCGCTCTGCACTCCCCACCTCCTGGGTCAGGTGGGAGCTAGCTTGTCCCGCTGTGGCTGCAGAAACATGGTAGCCACCCTCCAGTTTCCCCCCCAGATCGCCCTGTTGAATAAACAACTACATTATGAGCTGTAAAACCCCTTCAGCATTGTAAACTATGTTAGCACCACTAGCTGTACTGACACTGCTAACAGTGCTAACGTAGCTAACAGAAGTTAACAATGCTAAAGGGGGCGCAGTGCAGTAAACTAAAGAGCAGAAAAATTGAGCAACAGACTGGCATGCGAAAACCAATGCAACACACTACAGTAGGGCTGTAACGGTATTACAGGGGTGCCCCCCTAATATAATGGTAGGGGAAACACTGAAACACATCAGACATGTTAACGCATATAAGACGGCATCACCCAGGTATGTCTATCACTGGTGCAAGGAAAAAAAAAACTTGTGTGCAACTAGACTCACAAGTCAGTCTTTAGACGCTTTGCTTAACTAAAGACTGATGACTTTCTCCCTGATTTTGTGTTTAGATGGGTGGATACAATTTCAGAGTTTAAAAAAACTCCCTACGTTGCAGAACCAATAGTAAATCTGCAGGGCGGTTCTTCAGTGGCTCGCTGAACTCTTGTGCTTGTAAACATAGTCCCACTAGAAACACGTGTAGCGGTACA
>NC_065521.1:36254630-36290015 GCF_006386435.1 Epinephelus moara | reverse complement strand
ATCACCATTTAGACTAATCCGATGTTTGTAAAGTCTATAAACACAATGATTGAACAAACATTACTATTTCTTAGCCGTTAGCGGTGTCTGTAATAGGTAATAACTCATTAAACGATCCGTGAAAAAATTTTTTTTACCAGCGGATATCTTAGTTACAACATGATTGAGCTAGCAAAGCAGTTTTGTGTTGCTATGTGTGGTATTTATTCAGTTTTGGGAAATCACGATCTAGAAAGCATCAGTGGCTGCAGCTGAGAGGGACAGCTAACACTATCAGCAAAGCTAACATCAGGACGTCATCTGTTAAAAGCCACCCGTTGTCGGATACGACATGAAACTACTCTAGTTAGCTCAATCATGTTGTAACTAAGACATCTGCTGGAAAAAATATTTTTTTCACGGATGAGCACACGTTTGATAAAACGGAGTTTAATGTCTCGGCATCCATTTTCAAGCTCTCTGTGTGTTTGTTTCCTTGTGGACAAGAAAAGGAGGAGCGCACATTTCCGAGAAGGCGTGTCCTTTTCAAAAATGCAAGAGGCGTTGCTTTGTTGCTGGCCGTTTTCGCCGCTGTGTTAAACACACTTTAGAAAGGCAAAAGGCGGAGATCTCTGATTGTCTGGTGGCGAGACTAGTGTGCAACAACTTATCCCCACTGCTTTTAAGCAGCCTCTTGACATGAACACAGACAGGGCCAAAAACATCACAGAAGCAATTGGCATATACATATCCACATATGCGCTCATATGCCGTTTTAGAGGAGCCCGGCTTCAAGTATTTATTGAAAGCGCTTGAGCCATGCTACAGTGTCCCATCCCATTCGCAGTGCGCACATCAGCCAGTCTATGGTCCCTGCCATTTACAAGCTTGCAGGAGCAGTGATGTTTTACTCTGTTTATTTTTTACTTTTATAACAGGAGATGGTTTTTAGTTTTACAGTCAATTGGTGTCTGTTCAAAATAAATGAAAAAAAGCTAGTGTAACACGTGTGACTTTTTGTTGCTTTTTTCCCGTTGTACTGAACCTGTACCGAACCGTCACCCCCACACCTAGGTACGTACCGAACCGTGACTTGTGTGTACCGTTACACCCCTACACTATAGCATTTATAGCCTGGCTAATTTGCAATGCCTGTCCCTTGATGGGCCTTTGAAATACATAAAACTCATCAACAAATACACCAGAGACAGTACAAAACATAAACTCAACAATACATACGTACATTAAAAACACAAATCTCAGAATCATACAATAAAACAAGAAGCCCCAGATCATTCATGACTATACATGACTGAGCCCTCTTCAAAAAACAGTTTCATTCTGAGTTTAAATTTATCCCAGTCAGGATCCAGTTTGAGCTCTGCAGGTAAGGAAATTCCACATGTCGATCCGACACACAGAAAAAATAGTTCACCCAAATGAGGATAAAAATCTGGTAATTGCAAAGTCAAGACAGCTGACTGCAAGAAATCTGTCTCAGTGGGGGACTAAAAAAAAAAAGAATCATGAAAAGGACACATCGCAAAAGGGAAGCAGCCACTCTAAAAGCAAATACAAAGCACTCTTGTTTACTTGCCGCTATTCATCTGTCCCCAGTGTTCTCTTGCCTTACAATGTACTCAAGTATAATAGTACATGTAAATTATAGTAACTTTTATGCTTGGTAAAAACAAATTATGGTAAATTGCAGTCCTTCCCAGTAAATTGCACACGAACTGATTTCAAGACAAAGCCAAGTGGTGCTTCTACGTGCTTTTGCATGCACTTAAAAAAGTCTGGTGCATTTTTTCCTCTGTAGCCAGTACAGTGGAGCTCTGAATGAAGCAAATAAAAAATGTGGTAATTGTAAAATCAAGACAGTTGACTGCAAAGAATATGCCTCTGTGGAGAAGTAAAATGCATTAACTGTGAGAAAGAATATTAGCAACACACAGTCATTCAACAATGAACGTATGAAAATCCTTTTCTCTATTTTAAGCCTCCATTCATGTGCAGAATGATCAATACTGAATAAATCAACAATGACTATATCTAACACTCCCAGCAGCTTCCAACAAAGAACCATTGACCAGTAGCTTGTGCTGCGGACCAATAGATGCAATTATGTGGTTCACCCAAAATATTTTTAGGGTATTACGTTACATCCATTCAATTTAGCTTTCAACATCAACAAAGCATTTCCTTTTTCTCGGATATGATGTATTTTGTGGGTATCGGGGGTGTAAAATCAGGTAGATTCAATGTGCGTATCAGGTATCACACATTTTTCGTGTTCTTCACACTCTCCTCTGTAACATGCAAATCCCAACAAATGATGTATCTTTCTACAGATGGACTATTCACCCCTCCGGGGCTTTTCAATTCAGGGAAAACTCCCTAGCTCAGCAAAAAGCAGCTGAGATATGGCTGTAAATAAGAAAGTGATGCAGAAACAGGGAGGAGGGATGAGTGCTGATGGGCAAGCACAACCTTCTCCTTACAAGACAGTTCATTAAACACCTTTCACAGCCACCGTGGCACTACGCCTGGAATGAAAAGCACGATATAAGCTCATGCAGGTCAAGGGGTCAACCTTCTATAGAAGTCTGCTGATAAATGCTGAGACAGGAGCATGGAGTGAAGAGCCACACAAGAAGCAACCCGAGGTTATCAGAGTCACAGCCTGCATTACATTTATCTCAAGACCACTTTATCTTCACTGGAAAACATCTGCACCCACACCTTGTTCTGTCCCTCATATCTTATTGCTGTGCACTTGAACTGGAGGGAAGTAATGAATAAGGATATTAAAAAATAATAAAAATCAACACTGTGTGTTTGGGCAACACTGAGCAGACTGTTCTTTGGAGCCAAAGCATGGCACTGGGCTCTGATAAGTTGGCTTTGTCCTATTTTCCAGAGCAGGCAGATATAAAGTGTTATATCACTATGAACACTGTTATGGGATAATTTTATTTTGTCTGAAACTAAAACACAAGAAACAAAAATAAAGAGGGTCATCTGTCTTATGGGCTTCCTGCAGCATTTGTCATGACACGGTAATTAAAAGGCTTCTTTCTAATGAGAATTCACACAGCTATAATTTCTACTGTAGCAAATGTAGCTGTATAGATAAGCAGCCTGCAAGTTTTGATGGACTTTTTGTGGGGCATACCACTGACAGAGAGGCAAATTAATGACCTCCCTGGAGAGCAGGGCTGGTGTATGGGGAGGCTTATAAATAGAGCACTGGTATGATGGAAAGTCTGTGATATCTCTGTGTGACTCCCACTGATTGTAGACGACCCAGTAAGACTGGGGAGAAAAAACTCCTTTTGGGTTGAAGCAGGTATAGACTGTATTGTTTTTCTTAGAGTTCGTCACAACTCAAGAATCATAAAATAGCTGTTAATCTCATCATGGTGGACAGATTGACACATTTACTGAACAAAACTACTAAACATCAAGGCCTGTGGCAACAGTTTGTGGTAAAATCAAACACTTTCAATAGAATTTTGGCAATCACTGGATTTGTTTGCCAGGGCCAAGTAAATTTGCACATATATTTTTGCCTCAAGTTCAAATTTGGTGAACATTGACCTGCAGTTTTGTGATTGATTGACCTATGGGAAGCTGTCTTAACAGTGTTGATCTTTGAGGGAATGGAGAACCAGAGATTTTAAAATGGAGAAGGCCTTTGTTGATGGTACAAGTCATCACCCACTGCCCTGTTGGCAACCAAGCTAGCGAGCTTGCTAAACTGACAGATAGCCAGCAGTTAGCAGACTCCTTAGCTCAGAGTTTTTCCCGATCCTCCAGCAAATGCACCAGACTATGAAGCCAATTTGACCTAGTGGCCTTACCATGTAACTATGGGTCTGTCATGTGATGCCACTGGGCCCAAAAAGACTTCTTCTCATAGACTTACATTGGGAAAGAGACTGAATCAGTGGATACATCTTTTGAGCATCACAACCCCCGCAAAATGACTCGTTTCACTACTGATAACATTTCAAAAGTCTAGAAAAGCCGCATGGTTAAATCATTTTATCCCCACTCAAGTTAGCGGAGGGCTTATCAAGTAGATGCTACTCTGCCCATGAAATCTTTAGTGTTCTTGCTCTATGGAACCCACAATGTGCAAGATCTAGGTATTTTTATATCCAGGAAGTTAACCTTTTTAGGCGACATGCGCAACTGAGACACTTTCATTGGAATGTGGGGGCCCCACCTCCAATGCTGTATCGAGTTCTCTTAATACATCCATGTTTTTCCCTCTTTGATAACATTTTTCATTCACTTAAATGTATAATCCTGAAAACAAAATGGCAGAACTCAATGAATAGCACAGTAAAGAGAAAATATAAAGACAATAGTGGAGTTCTTGTGACTGAAAAGCACTAGCATGTCTTGACTTGCCCCGCAAGTGTGTTAGCGATTAGCTCAACAGCTACAGTAGTTTACCATTTAGCTCTGTAACTCGTCACTACGTAATAGGGATGCAACAGTATAAGATTTTCATGGTTTCAAAAAGGAGAACACCCACACACTGTCTGCACTTGCAAAAAAAGTTACATTTATTAGACTACAATGTTTCGGTCATGGACCTTCATCAGGTAGAAGATTCTACCTGATGAAGGTCCATGACCGAAACATTTTGGATTCATTGATTGATTGTTAGGCGGCACGGTGGTGTGGTGGTTAGCACTGTCGCCTCACAGCAAGAGGGTTGCCGGTTCGATCCCGGGTGTGGGAGCCCTTCTGTGCGGAGTTTGCATGTTCTCCCCGTGTCAGCGTGGGTTCTCTCCAGGCACTCCGGCTTCCACCCACAGTCCAAAGACATGCAGATTGGGGACTAGGTTAATTGATAACTCTAAATTGTCCGTAGGTGTGAATGTGAGTGTGAATGGTTGTTTGTCTCTATGTGTCAGCCCTGCGATAGTCTGGCGACCTGTCCAGGGTGTACCCTGCCTCTCGCTCGATGTCAGCTGGGATAGGCTCCAGCCCCCCCGCGACCCTCAAGAGGATGAAGCGGTTAGAAGATGAATGAATGAATGAATGATTGATTGTTTTGGTGTGCACAGGACTTTTTTGACTCAAGATTCAGAAAAAAATTGCGGTTTCACAGTATCACGGTATTAAACAATTTATCTTATTATCAGTCAGAATGACCCTTAAAGGAATAAAAACAGAAAGGTTATTGTTGGTTGAAGACACGTTTTATTACTATGATTGAAACTTGGAATTATTTTGTTATATATGATAATTGTCAGCTTATATATCACAGTATACCTTGGTGTATTGCTGCAACCCTACTACGTTATTAATTTTCTAGAAACAAATAATTCACCAAGACTTGCAGATGAACTTTATTACGCCACTCTCTGGTGAGTCCGGGCCTTTAGGCTGGTGGTTGATTTTATTTCTCTTTCCTTTTTTGATCCTTTTATTTAATTTGAACAAGGAGCAGCACAACACACAGAACAGTTCATAATGATCCCAGCCCCAGACAGCTTTACAGCATATTCAACAAAACTCAATTCAGTAACATCAAATTATTAAAAAAAATAATAATAATTTGTAAATAAATAATAATATAAATAATGAAAAAGTCTCAGAATTAAACCAAAACAGACCTCAAACAAATATGTAAATTAATTATATGTAATTAAGTAAAATATTGTTTCAAGTCCGCTATATGTTGCCTCTATAGTTCAGAATAGAGTCATTAGAAGCCATATCATGTTGCGTGTCCTGACAGTTTTATGTCTGTCTGATCTGTTTTCAGTAGAAACCATATCAGACACTACCTAGACTCAAAGCAGTACAATAGACATGGTATTGGATGGTCAGTTCATCTATGTTGTAGTACTTCAAGCATATTTTTAAGCCATACCTCACATCACAAACAAGAACCCTTCCTACTCCATTCCCAAAAAGTCTGAAAGAATCCAATCCTAGGCAATCTCAGCCTAGTCTGAGGCCCTATACTCTTGTGACGAATCAATATACTTGAGGGTGGAGGACGGAGACAAGGGGACTGGCAGTTAATAGGAAAGTGAAATGAGAGTCTCCTTAAGTACCTCTGTACCCTGTGTGCACAACAGGACTAAAGCGGTCCCTGAAGAAAGGTTATCGCATCAACTTTTCTGTGCCTTCTCTGGCGGGTAGCAACTCAAGAGCTTTTACTGATATCCTCCAGCCCTCATTAACATGTCTATAAGTCGCTCGGAGACTCTTCGTTCTGCATTCATTAGACAGAAACAAACAAACTCAGTGTAGGCTTTAATGTGTGTTTTATAACTGTGTTCTAAAGAATACTAGCTTTGCGGGTCACTGCATTTGCATTGCAATTTGTTTTACTAACATTAATGTTGGCATGACTACAGACACGTTAAAAACATGAGGCTTATTCAATTCAATACACTGATGATACTGTAAATGTATTGAAGTGTCGATTTAGATTGGTAGAAAAGGAAACTTAAAAGGCTGCTTAGAAAAGTTTTCATTTTGTTCTTGTTTTGGTGAATTTATTATTTTGCCCTACATACAGATTCATGAAAAAGAAACTCCTATTAGAGTTGCTTGTCTGTCTGATTTAAACTAAAATGGCACAATGGAAAGTAGAGTTAAGTTAGAGCAAAAGTCTGATTGATATGAAATAGGTGTCGCTTATTTCATTCACGGGTGTCAGACAGTGAGATGGGATTGTCTTTCATGTGTATTTTCTTTATGGTTCAGTATCTGTTTTTAGCTGCAAAACAAGCAGGTCTTAGCAAGAATTAGTTTTTGAGTCCCAACATGCAGAAACAAACCAGGGACCACTGAGCTCTAAAGCATGTCACAGGCTTTGTCAGCAGTTGGTGGAGCTTGTCACTCTGCATACTTTACCTTCTGTAGCATAAGTGGGGCTTACGCAGTCTGGACATTAGTATCGTCTAAATGCAACCAAAGAGATTTACACAAAGTTTCTTGCAAACAGCCACAATTCCTGTACTCTGAGGACAGTGTGGTGTCTGTACCTACTGTGGAGTATCTAGAGGAGAAAGAAAACTCTTAATTAAATCCCTTCTTCACTTTGATTAAACTGTGTTCTGTCTGATATTTACTTGTCTAATATTGGAATGGATCAAAGCTGGCATGAAGCACTCGCAAGTCATTAAACATGACCTTTTCTTCAAACCAAAATCAATCCCCTCAAAGTCACAGCCTTGCCTTATCAATACTTAAACCAAATGAAATGTGCCATCCAATAGAGATGCTATGCAGTGTTTTAAGGAGCCTCTTCACTGAAGTGTCATTTAAAGATCTCCTCCACTCATGGAAGTGTTTTTTATGTTTATGTCCCCTCTAAAACATCTGACCTTGACTTTACTAACTTGTATCTGTGCATTTTGTCACTAGAGAGGTGTTTTCACATTCCTCTACTGAAGAGGGAGATGTCTGCATTTCTCTAAAATCTGAGATTCAAACGTACCTGGGTAAGCTAGACAACTGTAGGTATGTCACTAATATGAAAGCCAATCTGTCTAATGTGCAAATGCTGACAAAGAAACCTGAAATTTCCAGTGCAGAGCGGACGTCTCGGTACAGAGAGTTTGCATTTGCATTTGTATAGAGAAAGTTTTGACAGCAAACATGGTAGAATGTAGAGGACCAGTGTGAACATACTGTAACATCCTAGCAGATATTATTGTGTTTTATAACTGCTAACACTGTGTCAGCTGCCGCCAGCTACAAGCTAACAAGCTAACAAGCTAACAAACAACATAAACGAATAAAAGATGCTAACTAGACTTACCATTCTGATATAGCTGCTAGTGTGTTTTATTTATTTTTATTTAATCCATATTTAACCAGGTAAGTCCTGTTGAGATCAACGATCTCTTTTACAAGGGAGACCTGACCAAGACAGCAGCACACAAAAAGTTACAGCCGAACAACCACACGATTAAAAAAAACACCTATGCACAATGACACGACCCAACCAACTCATTCATCCTTGTACTTATGAGAGCTTTAAAATCAGGCAGAGACCAATGCACATAGCTTCAACAATTTTTGAAGGTTATTCCAAGTGAGAGGAGCAAAGCACAAGGAGCAGACAACAAAACTAAGTCTTAAGATCTCAGACTGTAGCTACAGTCAGATCTCTGTTCAATCAAAGTACAAATGTACGAAGGAAGTTTAGGCAATTAGATGAGGAGTTGCCAATTTTGGTGAGTAGGTAGAGGTGTGGCTGGAGGAGCTAGGTGACCTGCCCACCAGCTACATGACTCGGCCACCATAGCTACACGTCAGTCCATGTTTAACCCCCTCGCCCCTCGGTGTAGAAGCTGAAGCCCCAAGGAAAATGCTATGTTAGCGTTAAGCTAGCTATGGAGTTGTACGTTTAAAAGAGAGGCAGTTATGGTTCGGGTAGGGGTAATGGTAAGGGTTACATGCCGTCTTCATGTATATTGAAGTACAAAGTGGATTATTGCTATATTTGGCTTCATGTTTATTCACTACAAGATCGCGGGTTTGTCTTGTACTGGTGGTGGACATGGTTTGTAGGGGGCGTGTCTTGTAGGCTGCAAATGGAAGATGGCTGCAGCAGTACATGTCTTGATTTTGATGCCTCATCTGAGTCTGCATCTGACTGAGGCTCAAACATGTGTGGCTGAATCTCTCTGATGTTTCCTCTTGCACCACATTTAGCCATCTTGATGTGCATTGCTCTTTCACCAGTCAACACAGCGCTCGTCTCACATAGCCAGACCTGTCTTTGCACTGCGTTTTAGCACTACGTGAGTCTTGGAGAAAGCAGTGAATATGGGGCAGATCCAGAATTACTCTTTGTTGGAGAAAGATTATCTGCTTCCACCCCCTTTTCAGAGTGTTTTTTTTACGTTTTATGTGGGAAAACCATGCTACACAACATTTTAATAATAGTAGAGTATTTTCCATACTTTGATAAGTGTCTGGAGGGGAACTATGAGTAATGCCTTTCATTGTTCTGCTGTAGTTGATGGATGTTACAAAGAGTTAAAGGTCCTCGTGAAATCAGTAAGCGTAGAAGAAATAATGAATAGTCCTCCCATGGTGTTGGGATCTCTATCAATGATAATCTGTGATTCAAAGCATTTCCTAAGGTATATGTGGGCAGTCTAAGACAGAGCGCGCGCACACACACACACACACACACACACACACACACACACACACACACACACACACACACACAAGAGAGATTATAAAACCCACGAAGCTGCAGCGCGTTGTTTACTCGCATGATTTTGGTCAAAGATACAGCTGATTACGTGGTGTGGGTCCCACACTGTTTAGTCACTGCCATGAATTATAAGGAGGTAGTCTCAGTCTGTCATTTATAATTTTCAAAAGCAGGGTTATTAACTATGAATGTTGTCATGAAAGCCAAGGCGATTATTGTATTTGGATTACTTTTGCTTTTGACACATTTCCATCAGCAAATGGGGAAATCTGCAAGAGAAATCAGAACCTATAATCCTGCCAGTCTTTTATAACTCGTTGATCCTTAATGGAAGGGACCTTTGTGTGAACCTGAACGTTTCCCTCTGCTATTCATTCAACAAAACTACACTTCAGCTAGTAATAACCCTTGATATGGTAATTGACCATTGGTAAACATTATTTATCATGCGGCTGCATTTGGGAAATTGCAATTTGAGCAAATCCTTCTCTTAAAAATCTGTTTTCATTGTGAGGCTTTGTTGGGGGGAAAACACAACCACTGAGCTCAAACCGCAGTGAAAAGGGCCCTCTGCATCTATAAGGACTGAGGACAATGAAGACTGTTTCTCTGTCTTTATTTTCATCCTTCTGTTGAAAATAACAACCCTTTAATGCACCTAGGATGTCTGTCTGTCTGTCTGTCTGTCTGTCTGTCTGTCTGTCTGTTCAGGCTGATATCAAGGTAGCTACAGCTTGTCCCTGTGGTAGAAAAGAAAACTTGAGCAACATGACTGTAAACAGGATTTTGTGGCAGCTTTACAGGCATATGAAGATTTTTATTTCACAAGGCTGAGAATGAATGAATACAGATAGACACATTAAAGGACTGCTACAAGCACTTATATAATCATAAATGCAATTTTCGTAAAAGAGAACAAAATCAAGAGTGTAAGGAAATGAAACCTATGGAACATGTTATGTTACAACCTATCAGTATGTCATTAGGAATCACTGAGTTAAACTGAACGGAGAATGTATTTATGTCTTTTCAGAAGTCTGGCTTTGTGATTACACAACTAGTATTGGAGCCACAGTGCCACAGCCTGATGTCTGATTCATGCTTGTTGATTGCTTGCCAAGTGGTTAGACTTTGATGGAAGTGACTGGTCACTGATTAAATCCACACAGCAACCAATGTACTGAAATTAAGTGTTTTTCTTTAGCAAAGCAAAGGTCCATCCAACTAGTTATGTAAGTTAGTCAGGACAACATCATTTGCATTAAGTCCCTTTATGCCTCATTACCTGTTCAGGGTGCATGACACATACGTATAACAAGGTATCTACATGTCTCAGCCGTGTTTCTCAGTCGTCAGTTTCATTTGTGTGGTGGAACACATCACTTTTGTTTTGCTTTAGCTGATTTGTTTCACCACTGGATTTAGAACATCAGAAAAGGCATTACCCTACTTTGAAACAAGTATTCTGATAAACAATATTCCCCATTCTTCCTTGGTTATCCTCAGAAATTTTGACTTTGTTTGTTTCAGTTATTACCTTACACTCTAAGGCCTCCACAGTCAACATGTGGAGCACTTGATACCCAGTTTCTGTACCCCTACGTTCACTTTTGGGGGTACCCCACCTATGAAGGGGTGTCTCCAATCTAGCCTCTCCCCTTTTGCTGCTGTGCTCTGTGGGAGAGGTAAGTGACATTGCTCTTACTGTATTTTTTCGTGTTTTAGCGCTGTTGAGATATGTTTATAAGTTTATTTTATGCTAACATAATCTTGTGTTGCTTAACTTGTGTAGGGGCTGGAGTTTGTATGGTTATGTGTGATGGAGGATTTCGTTTTTGCCACTTGTTGTCAGGAGAGGAATAAACGGAGAACGCCTCTGAAGATATCCACTGTCTGGGCCTCTTTATATCTATACAAGGCAGACATCACTAGAGTCCACCAGTTACATTTACATCTTCTTCTATCTTCTAGAGCTCTGATTCTCTGCCCAACGTTATTAGCACCGACTCGTCCCGCAGGGTTTGAGCTGGGCTGAAATATCTCAGTATTTGCCCAGGCTTGAATCAGGTCGAATTGTTGCCCATTTCCTGTTTTTAGAGTTTCCTGTTTCTATATGAATTATCAAACAGTAAAGTTTCGCTTTCGCTGTGCTTGGCGCTCTGCTGCTCTGTCTCCAGAGGATGCTTTGCCATACCCAAGAGTGTGGTTCTCTGAACCAAACAGTATATTCCAACAGCACCCTAAATTTACAAATGGTCCAGTTTATGTCCTGCCTGGCAATCGGAGTGACTGTTTACGAACACAATCCGTGTCACAAATGTCTGTTACGGTACTGAAAAGACTTTTGTTGACTTTAGCTTGTAATAGACGTTATAATATGTATTATAATATGTATACTTTGGGTTTTTAATCAGACTTGGGCCTAAAACGGCAGAAACTATGCAGGTTAATGTAGGGTCGAGCCTGACTTTTTCTACTTGATCAAAGCTTTATTATCTTCTAACATATGGTAAAAATGTACTGGTGAACAAGACACACCATTTCATGAATTGCTGTTTTTGTAGTGGGCCTGAGAAACTGTTTTCCTTCAGACCAGTCCACATGACGTCCCCCATGATGCCCATTGACCTACAGTTACCCTCTGTCCAGCCACCGGGCTTTTATCAAACCTCTCCCTCCATCCCAAGGCATGTTTTCACACATGCTTTCAGACGTGCTTTCTGGCTTGCACAGTCAAAGCCAGTCACATGTTGGCTGCTTTCACTGTGAAACTGGGGACACGGTGGCTTAGATGTAAGGCTCTGTGGCCGTCCAACAATGTGAGCACCAAGACAACACCACTGTTCTGAGACAGCAACCTCCACGCACCGCCTAGTTGTCAGCATATTCCAAACACACCTACAGAGAGCGCTGAAAACAGCTTCAGTGCTAGTAGTGTCTTATGAAAGGAGTGCCCGTTAATCAATACGCTGCCATGGTTCAGTTTTCCCCACGGATGTATGCTCGGTGCTGAGGTGCTGAAAGCGTTGCACGTATAGCAGATATTGACAGCAGCCGCCTGTCTGAGCTTTTTATCCAGCAACTGATACTGTCCTTGGCCATGTTGGCATAGAACAAAAAACATGTTCTGTGCAGGCTCTGTAACATTAAATATGTCAAAGGGGAAATTCGCCATCTGTTATGTGGATGTCCAGTCAGTGTTGATTGTGAATGTAGTCACCTGAAGCAGTAAAGTCCTCACTGTGTGCTATATTGACCAAGAAAGCTGAGTTCTCCTGCTCACTGAGCTGTGCCAGCAGTGCCTACATGTACCAGGATGCATTGCCCCTAATCCTCAAATCCTTCCAAAACCTGGTAGCTCGTGGCAGAGTCCTGCACGGGTGTGATTTTCAAGACCTGCTCCCAAACAGGCACTGGGACATGCAATATATGACCAATTAGTAAGGCAACCCAACACGACCCATTGACACAAGATCCACAGCCCAACTCTAGACCGCAAATCCTAAAATAACCATGCTGTTCAAATAATTCATTTAGGCAGCACTTTAGAGTGATTGTTTTGGGCCATTGTGTACATGTGAAACTAAGATACTAGTGTATATTTTAAAATTCTCATAATATTGAGCAGCACATCTTAACAGTTACTGTGAAGCCCCTGATCGAAGCAGCTCTTAAATCTCAGCTGGCACAGAGGACAGAGCCGACGCCGACATGTCAGCAGTCAGTCTGTTGGTAACACTGACCGTAGATCAGCTGTACTATAGGTAACACTGACTGTAGATCAGCTGTACTGTAGGTAACACTGACTGTAGCTCAGCTGTACTGTAGGTAACACTGACTGTAGCTCAGCGAGGCTGCCCGCAGCTCCTCTGCTGGCATAATGTAAATAACAACACAGCAGCTGTGGCAGAGCCTCACATGTTACTCTTTTTCACACAGGAGACTGTAAGGTGCTTTCAAATTCATTCATTCATTCATTCATTCATTCATCAATGCAGGTAACTTTTTAAGATAAAAAGGATGCAGACCACATGTTATTGAATAGAACGTGAATTGCAGACTGTTTCAGGGGATATTACAGTAGGCTGTGCAAACGCTGGACCCTGCGTGGGCGTGTGTATATCCCATATATATGTATATCCCACAGTGGAAAAGCGTGAGCATCCACAGATGGATACAGTCCAACTGGCACCCCGGTTCAAAAGTGAGGGCAGGGGCAGTTGCTCTGAGACAATAAGGGAGTATGAATTTCCCCTGAAATTCCATAGAAGAAATGGTCAAATATGCACTATTAAATTTACATTAAAATAAGAATTTACATTGAATCAAACGTGTGCTAGGATGCGTTTCACATCACAACTATGATGTTCAAACGTCGTAGAGGACGCTCTGTGTATGCATGCTGATTGGAGGAATTGTCTAAAAGGCTGAACCCCTTCATGATTGACAACGCTTCACATTTCGAGCTCAGTCCCATGCACATATTTGCGAGCAGAGTCTTCTGACAGAGTGCCGTCCGGAGTTCCTTATTTCCATAAGCGATATAGCTCATTTTCACTGTTTGTACAGTACAGTTCAGGTGTTTAAACCCATCTGAAAATCTTTGAGGTGTGTTTTGCTGTGGCTCTATGGCATGAGTGTGGTTGAAAAACGGCTTCGATTAAATGTTCCTTTTTTGCCTCGCTTAATTATGGATCACCAAAAATACAGTCTGCTATATTTTAAAGGAAGAGAAAAATAAATCATGTGTTGAATTCAAACATTTTGATGCAATGTGATGCATCGATTTTATTATCGAATCGTTACCCTCTGAATCGTAATCGAATCGTGAGATGCCTGGAAATTTCCACCCCTTGTTCTTACTGGCCCAACTGCGTCACTGTCACGTCAAATGATGGCGCAGTTTTTGCACCTGTCACCTCAGCGTTCTCTGTCAATTTAGCACTCATTGAAGAATTCATTGCTTTAATTGGCTATACTTAATATCATCACTGATTGGACATCCACATAAAAGGAAAATTTTCCCTTTAAGAATAGGCGCACGACAACATTTAATTTACTACACTGGTTCAGAGTTAAAGAGTAAGTGTCCTTATTTTGTGTGAGAGCTGCATCTGCATGTCGTTTTATTTAATGTGAGCTTCAGCCACTGAGATAAAACAGAATTATTTTATCAAACAGAAGCAATAAAGTGACTCCCTCGTGCACTTTTTCAGCGTAAACTCACAGTGACCTTAACCACTCTGACTGTTGTGTCTTTGTTTATGGAGTGATGAAGGGGAGAACGGGGGAGGGATGAAGAATGGGAGGGAGAGAGAACAGTAAGTCCGTGGTCAGAGACATCCCTCCACGGCTACAAAGAGCGATGACATGTTTGATTACATTTATGTTTGATTGAGTTCAGTGCTCCCTTAAGGTAGCTTGGAGAAAATGAGATTTCCCCTCCCAAAATATTACCCTGCATCCCTCTTCCGAGCCATCCATCAAGGTCCTATACAGTTTACCACTTTGCCAATTTTACTGATCCCACCAGGCACTCTCTGCTTTAACTTCCCTCCCACTCATCGCACTGATCTGACCAAAGTAAGCCACCAAGACATAATAATGATCACATTCCTTGAAAGTCAATGAAATCCTTGAAGCCAGCTCATGCTGCGATACCGGCTCTCCACGTGTTCTTGAACACTGCAGAACAAACACGGCTCTTTAATTATTTACATAGCAACATAAATTTCAGTCGTAACGAGAGGCTGCATGCACTTACAGCTCAGCAGAAATGCATGCCGCTGTGTTGCAGTAATACATTACATTCCTCACTGTGCAGCGGCAATGTGTCACAGCTTGAATATGGCAGCCTACTCCCAACAAATGGTAAGAAATACCACATGCCACTCACACAGCCTGTTATCTGTCATTAAAATGAGGAGGAAACTGCCAAAGCAAATATGAGGGGAAGGAGACTAAGATCTTTCAGAGCAAGTGGTGTTGATTTTATGTTTTTGCTTTATTTGTACTTTTACTTCTGCCTTTTGAACTGTGAAGGGAGGGGAGCAAAGCAGAGACAAAAGACAAACATATATTGCCTTTGATTGCATCAGGCAGTATGTATGTGCTCTCAATCTGTCAACCTTATTGTAGACATCCATCTGTCTCTTATCGCATGGCTGCAGATTGGAGGACACTTGTACAAAACTGAGTGAGAAAACTCAGCGTTTTTTTGGTCCTTTATCATACCCTGATTAAATGTGTTCAATGACTCTTCAGTTTATGAATCTCACTGTTTCATCATTGTGGTAAACTGTGTACATGTCGAATGTTTACTCCCAAGTGCCCATATGTGGATATCTACACACACTCATGTTCCTGGTTTGAACGGAAATCAGCACTGTGTCATTTTTGGCGTTATCTCTCTGCATCATTTCCCCCTCTCTCACACACACACACACACACACACACACACACACACACACACACACACACACACACACACAGGAGGACCTACTGTTTTGTTGCTCTCCACCATTATACACTATTATGTGTGGAACCATAATGATCTTTTGATTGATAATTAATGTCCAGGTGCAGTTTATTGAACCATAGACACATCAATGTTATACTACCATGCTGCATATTTTGGTATCACTCTGCAAAGTTATTTACTCTCTTGCAGACAAAAAGTTGTTAATCACATCCACTTTATGGTTACTATCATGTAGCTCCTTTGAGACCTAATAGAGTACTAATTAAACATGGAAAGAGAAGATTAAAGCTCTGAGGAGGATGCTGAAACCAAATTTTGCTTTTGACATTGTCACTCACACTTAATTTGACTCACAGCATCTGCTGCAGAAGCAAACCTGCTCAGGGTTGAGGAGTAACAGAATGGCGTTACATATTTAAAGTACAAAATATGACTTGAAGTACTTGAAGGGATTACTGTATTTGTTTTGGTTTTATTTGCTCTAATTAGGGCTGCCCCCTAATAGCTGAACAAACATTAGTTGGCCAGAAAGGTCATTAGTCGGCAAGATTTCATTGGTTGCTTAGTCGCAGGACTGCACCTTGTCAAAATTAATCAAAACCTATATGACAGGACCATGTGGGAATTTAATTTGAAAGGGCAGACACAGGAAGTAGCCACGCTCAGCAGTCAGACAGGAGTCAGGTTAATTTCCAGGGCTGGTACCTGCGGTTATTCCACAGACTAGTTAATAACATGTCGGGCAGGAAATCCAAAGTGTGGGATCATTTTGAGAAGGTGAAGGACGAACCCAAGGTGATATGTAAACTCATCTTCATTGGTCGACTACAAACATGACGTATCATCTGAAACATGGAAGTAGCTACATGCCCATTAGCCCACAGCGTCATTAACAGGCGGCTCGCTCAGTGTGTGACGTGCACTTGTAGATAAAATATAGGCCTATATTAATGAAGGTTCATTAGTACGGTTTTGTATTTCTCTGTAATGTAGCACAGTGTTAACAATGTTACTGATACTATTCTTTCTCACACCTTCAACTCAAACCATTGTGTTGCCCCGCCCAAAATATATAATTAAATAATTATATTAATATTGTAAACATGCGGGCGACTAGTCGACTAATGGCCCTAAATGACGACTATTGGTTGACTCTGAAAATTCTTAGTCGGGAGCAGCCCTAGCTCAAACACTATGTTTTAACTATAGACTGTGAAAATAATGGACATAGCCACAGAGACATCATCCATCGGTTTGTGGACTCCCGTTTTAAAGCGTCAGATTCGACATTTCGGCTGTCGTCATCTTAGTTTTTGGGAACTATAAGTGACCATATTTGGATGAGAGGCTGGCGCTGTGGAGGAGCAAAGGGTGGATCGAACTGACAAGCTGAGGACACTATTGGCAGACAGCCTGTCAGTCAGAGCATCCCGCCCTAATTTTGCATAATTTAAACCCTTAATAAATGTAGATGGGTGAGTTATACAAAAATTCACCCCTGTACTGTCCTCAAAAAGGAGAAAATTAATGTTGGAGACCAATACTGTTTATTGTACTAGGCTGCTGTGAAGTTGGGCATTTTAACATGAAGGTCTATGGGGATTGACTGGCTTCTGGAGCCAGTCTCAAGTGGCCATTAGAGGAACTGCAGTTTTTGGGAATTTAGTGTTTAGGTTGCCGTATGGTCCTAACTGAATACGAGACCAGCGATGGAATGTGCAACTGGCCACGTGAAATGCGTTGCTGCCATTTTGAGCTAAACTCTGTTAATAATCGCTAATAAAAATCCTGCTTTCTGTTTGCTACACTGTATGTCATTTCTGGTAAATATTAGGGGTGTAACGATACATCGATACATCGATTCATTGATTAATGATCCAATTACATCGATGCAAAATAAAAACATTTATCCATATCGTCATCTTAAAGATACACCTTTATTTTGAAATTCACATAGCACGTCTGTGTCACCATTTTAGTGAACAGGTCTATTTTTATTATTTTTTGTTACAGAATAATACTGTTTTTCATTTAAATACCTGGAAGAGCTCAGAAATAAAATGGTCAAATCATATTCTAGTTGTTTTTGTGAGTTGTTGTAAATGATTGTGTTTGATGGGCATATGATATTGCGTCATATCGATCGCATGCTCCTGAATTGAATCGAATTGAAATCGTATCGTGACAGACTTTGTGATATCGGCAAACATCGTATCGTCATCCAAACAAGTCGATATAATATCGTATCGTGATGAAGCTGGTGATTTACACCCCTAGTAAATATCACAATATAAAACAAAGAAATAAATGTTTTCTGTTTAAAAAGGAGGATAGCAAGTACTCGCCTGTCTTTTCAGTGGTTTTGCCTCCAGCTGACTACACAGCTGATAAGGAGCCTGTGTGGCTTGTATACATGACATAAAAATGGAGTGTGTATTTAATGGATTCAGTGTGGACAGAGAGTGGCACTCTCTTGCTGCTTGGACACACTGGTGAATCCATATGAGGCTTTCTTGCATCAGCCACATGACGATGGCAGAGGAAATGCACAGCCAGGACCCTGTCAGGAGTGTGTTTATGGCATGGCAGTACTAGACCCAGACAGATGAGCTCCGTTAAAAACTTTGTGAAGTATTCCAAAATGAATCCAAAGTATTAAGGATATGTTACTTAGTTTGAGTAATCTAAAGAAATCTGTTATTTATTACATTTTAGGGCATGTATTCAATAATCTTTGGTATAATATGTTTTTAAATAACCCTTCCAACACTGTGTGCTGTATGTTGTTGTGCACACAACCAAAGGATGTTTTGAAGTCAGCATGACCACCTTATATCAGGAGACAGCAAAAAATAAAACAGCTCTCTAGGGAGAAGCTTATAGCATGTTGTGCTGTGGACTGGCGTGTAGTCTCAGTCATGTTGCCAGTCCTCTGACTTGACTCTGTTCTCTCTGGCCTGATGTGTCTCTTTCCACCCATAAAGCCAGATGCTGTTGGTTACCTTGACATGAAGGACGTACATAAAAACACATTAGTCTGGGTTATGGGTTTCTGTTCTGTGTGCCACTGCCGGCAGTGTGGAAGTCATTCTGACATTTATCCTCCAGAGATTTTCCTCACATGGATGAAAAGGAGTCTAAGGAGAAATCAACAATTACAGCATAAAAATACTGATCAGTAAGCAAACCTTACAGGACTGGTATCATTAAAAAAAGCCTCCTTACTCATGCTCCTCTACCTCCCTACAGTAGCACAGTTTGGATCTCTTTGATCATGTCTCAGCCGAGGCTTCTTGGCTCTCTGCAAAAGATGCTCACAGATTGCCATCATATACAAACTCCCTCTGGACTACTTGGGCAGGGGATTTGATTATCTTATCATCTGTGTGGAGACGGCCATGCAAGTTGGTGTGATGATACCACATTGCAGCAACAGCCCTGGGAGAGTCTAGACGTCAGCATCACCTGATATCAATGAGGAATCATCAGCTCACATCCTTTAATATAATGTTTCGACCTGATGTTCATATTTATGTCAGGACTTTTAATTAACCTGCCTTTATGCTGAGAGACGTTTGACATTTATTCAAGAAAACCTGTGAGTTCAGGGAGGAAACAAAGCCCACACAAGTATCATTTTACAGGAATCGGCTTTAACATTATAACGCATCCTATTAATCATATCCAATTCCTGTTATGTTATTTTGCAGTTCTACGGAGGCGAAATAGCTCACACAAGACAGGCTGGGTAAACAAATGACTCCAAATTATGCAATCTATCAATTCAAGAGGGACCTGCAAATACCAAGCTGTCAGATCCAAATGAAAGCCATTAGTTTGCAGCGATCAGAGCCTTTGAATACCTCCGACATAGACGACCTGCTGGAGTGCAGTCAGCAGCTATTCTATTAATAACAACTGTGATGGCACCTGCCACAAAGAGGCAGTGATCAAGGTCATGCAGCTTACAGGTGTTCACTGTAATCTGTTATTAAGTCTGTCTCTCAATGCCATGCTACATATTAATTCTCATTTCATCACCGGGGAAGTGACACAAGGAAGTGAGCTCAGAAATGTCTTGGAGTTTCCAAATTCTTACAACAGTATTTTAGCATGAAAATAGGTTTTGGGTGGAGGTGGGGGAAAAAAATTAATACAGCACAGTATTGCAGTTTTTTTTTGTGTGTCAATATCATATCGATTTTTTTCTCATATATATTATTAATTAATTAATAATATTAATTAATATTACAAATACAAACTAAACTTAAGGTAGCCCACTAGAATAATATAACCAATTGCTATCTAGTCCACTACATACATTTTGCTGCTGCTGCAAAAAATGGCTGATGTAAGATGGACAGCCTGAAAACTTTATCTTGATATATAAGACAGGTGTTGACAAAGTTTTTCTTTGGGGATATTATTTACAGCTGAATAAAGGAAATAAACCACAATATATTTTATCGTAATACTCAGCATATCGGAACATATTTAAAATTGCAAAAATATTGTATCGTGACTTAAGTATCGTTATAATATCGTATCCTGGATCCTCTGGTGATTTCCACCCTTAGTATTGGGTATACTTTATATTCAAAGCTGGACACAAGCTTGTGTTTGATCCTTAGTGTAAGTATATATAAATGCTGTCAGTCATTGTCCCCATATTCACGCTTTCCACCAAAAGACGGTTCACAACAACTTCAAACCTCTTTATATTAGGTGTTTGAGAATGTATTTGTCGTGAACTGTAACGTCTTCTTTGAAGCAACTGGAACTGACGGATAACACGGTTCAACATTATACTGATTATATATGATTACATTTAAAGACCCCCTCCAGTAAAGTCAAGTTGTTAGCCTTGTTAACATGTACATATGGTCATGTTTTTTACATACGGCAAGACATTTCATTAGTGAAATAAGCAGTCATCACCATGGAGCATTTCCCCCTTGGTACCAATGGCAGTCGCAAAAACACAGTTTCAGACTGCCTGGATTAGTTACACCACAGAGCTAAAGAACCAATCCTGTCAACTATCAGAGGAGAAGTTGCGCTGTGCTTCACTGTGTATCGGTATGTTGCAAGCTAAGTTTCACTTTCACTGCAGCTTGACAGAGCTGGTGATTGGGAATGTGTTGTTAACATTAGCAACACATTATCAGCTGTTTTATAACGTAGTCGAGCCAAAGGCTGATGTTATCTATTACAGTATACAAGCAGAGGTTTGTGTGTTTGATTAGCAGGGTTGAGGGTGAGCAGGTACGCCTCAGGAGAGTGACTAAGGGGTGGGGCTAATTTACATAATCATTGAACCGTGCATACTAAATGCTGCAAAGATGTAGCGTTGCTTCTAAGACATTTGAAGGCATGAAGGGAGAACCTAAAACATAATTTTGAACAGAGCTGAGTTTTTAAGGGTTTAAGCAATGCCTGGGGAGGAACTCTACTGATACAGGATACGAATACACACATAAACATGTACAGAGCATTCACACGGAGGTTAAAAGATATTTCAACTCACATTTTCCTTACCAGATTCACCAACACAAACATAGAACATGTGACTTCATTCTTTACTCCACTATATCTTTATATAGCAAACAGTAGTTGCTGATATATGCTGTGATTGGACAGGAGGTATTCCATGAGTGCTGATATACAGTATAACAGCACTGGCACTTTTAACTATATGCAAGTATCACTCCACTTTACAGGTTTTCTGACCCATTAATTATGTTAATTAGCCAACATCAAGGGTCGACGTAACAAACTTTGCACCACAAAGTGAAACATATGACCACAAATAACATTTGAGTTAAATAATGTATGGTCAGAAAAGGACAAAGGGACAGCCGGTGGGTGATGTAATGCAAGCTTGGGCAATTTTACTCAGGAAACAATATGGCAGCCAATCTTGAATAACAGCTTTTAACAGTGGGCCAAAAAATTGCGCCCACTTGTTGTTCACAATTCTCATATTACAGCTAAACGGTGCACTGAAATATGTTTCTGAAGACATCTTTGGCCAGAAAAGCACAATACAGTAACATAATCTTGGTTTATATTTGTTCAGCACTGCCTAGTTTTACTGTTTGATCTAAGTTTGAAAGAAAGGGAGAGGAAGATTTCAATCACTCTATATGCTGATGGGTAGCATAATAAATACCCTAATCTGAATCTGCAAAGTAACTAAAGGTGTGAGGTAAATGTGCAATACGTGTGCAATATTTGCATCTGAAGTGTAGTGGAATAGAGGTAGAAAGTAGTATAAAATAGATAAAGCACAAGTCCCTCATCAGCACTGTACTCAAGTACTGCACTTGAGTAAATGTACTTATTTATTCTCCCCCACTGCCTGCCAGTATCTTCCACACTGAAACGCCTTCAATTACCTGAGTAGGGATTTACATATAGGCAAATATTTGACTCTGTTTGAACTCATCCAATTAGAGAGTGAACATACACATTTTAGAAGATAAAACACAAGAATGAAGCGTGCATTTTTCTCACTGAGTGAGTGTTAATTAAAAACTCTGTATGTCAAACCCACATTTGAGTCCCTCAGAGCATCACAAAAATAACTATCTCCCATCACCCAGAAATCATTCTAACTGTATGTCTCGAATGTCTCCAGGGCTTTGCTGTTCAGTATCCAGTTCACCATTTTGAGCTCCTCATCTAACTGAGCTCCTATTTTCTTTCCACATTGTTTGATTTAATTATGTTATCTATATTTGTCTTGTCTGGATTTTTGTGTGCGCTGCAAAAGATAGACTCTTTGTTAAAGTAGGGCACCTCTACTCATTAGACACTCCCAGAAAGAAAGAAAAAAAGCTGCAAGAGGGTTTTGCACTTCATTACAATTCTTACCAACAAGAAAGTACTCTTCTTTTTTTCCTAAATGATTAAGCAGGTCCTCTCTGGCTCGGCGTATTTAACTGCAGCACTTTCAGCTGGATGTTTTGGAGCCATTAGTGGAGGAGGAGGAGAAAAAGTGAAGCTAACATTTAAACAAAAATGGTGCGCACTTACCAGCATCATGTCTGTCTTTTTATCCGTGGGTTTCTACAGTTTTTTATTTTTTATTATCACTGTCAAGCTGCAGTCCCTCATACATTCAATTCAGAAGAACAAATGAGAGTGACACAAGCTGTAATTACAAAACACAAGATTCCAATTTGATATATGGTTACTTATTTAATGAGCAAACTGTTGGCGTGAACAAAATAAGCTGAGAGCCACGAGTGAGCGAATCTGAGTTACATAAAGAGAGACGGGGAGAGAGAGCATTTTAATTTTGCCCCAGCATGGACTATTGACAGAAACATTTCTACAGCCCAGGCCTCACAGTTGCTTCATGTTGACTCCAGGCTGGAGGGGACTGGCTGCAGAGTCACTGGATTGGATTTTTTTTGTTTTTTTAATAAGAATAATGGATTTCAGTTAAGAGAGGGATGTGTTGCAGATGACTGCAGCTTGACTTATGGATTAGTCAAGGTTATACACACATATACGAAAATGATGAGTTGTGAAAATGAGGTTAAAAAGGTTTAAAAAATATAGAGATTCACCCCAGTTAACCAGCTATGGGTTAAGATGAAACTTACTGTGTTTAAAAAGAATAAGAAAGTTGGAGGTAATGTTGTATACCTTTTATTTATAGACACATTTTCATCATATATTTAGGGCAAATACAGTGTTTTATAAAAATCTATTTTGAAAAGGTGCCATTGTTTTAAAGTGTTTTTATTTATGTTGATTTCTCAAGTCTCGTGACTAAATTGTGGAGTGAAGAGAGTTAAAGTAAAAC
Organism: Epinephelus moara; assembly: GCF_006386435.1. Lineage (NCBI taxonomy): Eukaryota > Metazoa > Chordata > Actinopteri > Perciformes > Serranidae > Epinephelus > Epinephelus moara. The sequence goes on along the minus strand of NC_065521.1, from coordinate 36,266,525 downwards.
CAGAACCTCTCAGGTGTGTTGCAGTGAACTTCAAGTAGAATCAGAATCAGCTTTATTGACAAGCGTTTCAGCAGATACAAAGAATAAGACCCCTGTCTTGTGTTGTTTTCAATGTATATAGACAAAATAGACATACAGCTGAAAACAAAGCCAACAAGGCTAGACAAGGAAACTACAAACACTTGACTACTATAAGCACTGACAACTATGTATAGGTAGATAGGTAGATAGTCATATCATGTTGTTTATGATATACCGGTATAATTTTGAATATCATGTGACAAATTCATATCACGATACGCATGATATTTCAACTTGTTGACATATTGACGTCGTACTATTACCCACGGCAACAACAAGCAGGGCTGAATGCAACATTATCACCAACTCTGTGGTGGTTCCAAAAAGAGGAGCAGCTTCAGTAGTGTGGAATAAACTGTGGCGTCCTGAATGTTTCATGAACAGTTTCATGAACTTCTCAGACTCTTTTAGTGACTTACCGCTCAGAGGGAACTCATTCAGCGGCTCCTCTGGCAGCAGCACTGAGTCTCACCCTCCTCTTTCACAGTGCGCACTCAGGAGTTGGTGTTGTCAAGTAATTTTGTCATAAACATTTGGTAATATAAACCTATGTGACGCTCGCGGCTCGACAAAAAACTCCATTTATGTGAATGTGTGATAGTTGTGGTATCATAACAGCCTGTCACAGGTTACAGCGTGATGATTAGAGGAGAAATGGCAGAGCATAAAGGTCCAGGTGGAAAAAAAACAATCATTTAGGATTTTACTAAAAGAAGGAAATGACCAGTTGATTTATGTATATAGATCCCAGGGGACATTTTTTGTGTTTGGGAGCTGTATTGTATGTATACAGAATCTGAATCTCACTCTGAGTTACTGTTGTTGTTCACAAACTAAAGAACTGAGAGATCATTTTAATTTTTACTGAATATTTGAAGGCAAACTGTAAAACGATATCACTTATTTTGTTGCAATTTTGTGTTCTTAAATAATTTTTTTAACTAATTTGTCATATCGTCAAGAATATTGTTAGCACAAAAATACCCTCAAATATCGTGATATTATTTTAGGGTCATATCGCCCACCTCTAATATACAACAGAATAAAGTTTGTAAAACAGTCAGATAACAGTGCAAATGTTGCTCAAATAAAGGAGAAACAAAGAAACATGAATGAAATATAGAATTTAAAATCACATTGAATTTTTCAACAACACTAATAAGTAAAAATCCAGCCTTGGAACAGACCCTTACTCAACACTATGTCATGTGATTAACTTCTGATTAACTATGTTCTTAAAAGCGATCTGACGTACATCATTTCCTTTGAGCCCCAGACCACTGTGGGTGAAATGTCACAGTTCGACAACAGAGGCGAGTCTAAGGTTGAGTCAAGGGGCCACGGTTAATTTAAACATGTCTGTAGTAACAGCAGGGCAGAGAGGGTGGTATGGTGTAAATGGAGAGATTACAGCTTGAAAACATTAACTTGTTTTAGTGGCACATGAACAACCACCTACACCTGCTAGATGGATTAATGAATAAACGCCATGTGTGCCAAATGAAATGATAACCTAAACAGAAAGCCTGGAGAGTTTAAAAAGATTTGGGGTGGTTTCCTAACCTTTCTGGAGACATGGTCCGTAACATAGAAATCTCTTAAAAATAAGGATTGAATGCAACCATCATGAGTGAGTCAGACATGTTTGTTTTATAGTTGTTTTTTTCTTTCCATCTTTTAGCTTAATTGATACACAAAGGCTGTTATCTGTTCCCTCTCTGCAACCATCTTGTTTTTTATCCTTTTCTTTTGTTAACATCCTACTGTTTTCATTTATTCCAAGAAATTAGCAGTCAGAGCTGACGGGGTAGGTGGGTGTGTTGTGCGTGTGTGGATAATGGTGGGGTGGGTTAAAGGGAGGGAGGGGTGGGTTAAAGGGAGGGAGGGGTGGGCTGATGCGTGATTATATTCTCGTACATTGATGCATTATTTAGCCCTTGAGCTGTTGTGGTACCAAACCAATAAACACAGTGTTGGGAGGAAAAAATATGAACAAAACAACTTTAAAAGAGAGGTAACTATATTATGGATATGGACAAAACAAGTTATAATGATGAAAGTAATTTTTCTTGGAATTATAGGGTTTATTTTTTTAGCATAATCAAAAAGTAATCATTGATTAACATTGTTCAAAAAGGTTTCAACTTCTAATAGTAGTACTTTAAAGGGACAGTTCACCTCCAAATTAAAAACACTTCTTTCCGCACGGTGATACAATTGTCAGGTGTAGTTTGGTAGAAAGAAAATAGTTCCCACAAGGTCTGTGGATTATCTTGAGTAACCGGATCATGTTTTCTAGAAAGAGACATTGCTGTTGAGTTTTTCAAATGTACTTTTTTGGCGCTTTGAGCACCACAAGCCGAGTGCTGTCTACTTTCATTATATCATAGAGAAGGCAGACATTACAGCTGATATCCCCAACACTCTGCAATTTACACCAAAACAATATAGATTAATAAACAGCCCTTCAGGTAAGAGGAAAAATATGTGTTTTTGATTTTGGGGTGAACTGTCCTGTTGAGGTATTGCAGTAGATGTCTGAATATGGGAAGACCAGTAAAATAAATGTTACAGAAGCTGGTGGAACAGAGGCTAGCCTGGTAAGGGCTCTCAAAGAAACAGGAAATAAACAACTCCCGAATGAGGGCAAGATGAAGCCCGAGACGTTTATTTATTTCAAGAGTTGTGAGATATGTTGTAATTTTAATCGCCCTTGAAACTCACACCTCACTGTGAGCATGTGGTCTCAAAGTAATACACGTTGCTGCAGTGAAGTCAGGAGAAGGATCAGTTTGTTGTACCGCGTGGTGATCCTTGATGCCCTCTAAATATTCCTGCCTTTGCATGGAGCAGTGTAGAGCCACAGGGCACAGACAGGCAGAGAGAGACAGAGAGCAGCCAGGGCCTTACAGTTACTGTATGTGGCTCTGATACTACACTCAGCAGGACCCAGGGCTAGTGAGACTGGCTGTTGGATCAAAGCGTCACTGTGTCATACTGGGCTCCAGGACATCCATCCCCTCAGCTACATATCCCAAGCATAACCAAGCTAATGGGACTTCCCAGACAGAATCATGTGAGTTTGAAAACCTCTAAATGATGGGAGTCGCAGGGTCCCTGCACTGCCGCCTGAAAGGTTTGGATCTCTGCTTCGCCACAGATTTAAATTCCAGCAACATGCTGAGTCAAAGAATTGCCCGAGTAGCAGTTACTGTTATCTGAACTTCGGTAATACTATGACTGCGACTCAAAATACAGTCTTTTTTTTCTCTCAGCATTTTTCATCATACTGTGTATTGTAGGGTCTCTTACAGCAATTTTATTTTAGATATGAATATCCCCGGGGCAGACGAAATGAAAAGCATGCGTTCATTTCCTTTTGATATGTTATCTGTGTGATATCAGAGTGACAGATCCTGTTGTAAGAGGGTAAGTACTGCGGATAGAGAAAATGATACACACAACATATAATATTATCCACTGCAGCAAAAATTTATGTAATTCCCTCTCATGCTCTCAGCCCTCTCCCTCTGGATACTCACCTCTCTATTGGGCAGAGTTCCCTGTGTACATAACTACTCCTCATGAATATTAACTACTGAGTAAACAGGGGCAGGAGACATTTGTCAGAATGTTAACAATGGCCAAGATGCCGATAAATATGAAAGGAATTGTTGTAAATCTGGATCACAGAAGCAACCGCCCTCTGGGGAGTTTAGGTTTTACATTTTGGAGTTTGGTCCACAGGTTTAGGGTTTTTAATAGTATGTGAAGCAAAAACATCCAGTTAGCTGCCGTCAAGTGGATGCCTTATTATCTGAGGAGGTCAGAGGAGAGTGGCAAGACCTTTGCTTTCAGGAAGGCCACCAAAAGGTATTCAAGTATTGTAACATCTCAGTACATTATACTTTAAGTGCACAGAGGGCAATTTAGGTCCAAACACAGGCTCAGTTTTGATACTTTTTTTTTTTTTACAGTCACATGTTTAAAACAAAACAATCTTCGTTAATTATGCAGTCAATAGTATCTAAGTACCAAAGCTAGAGAAAAAACAGATCCACAATCAGATTTTCAACCCAAGCTGCACAGATGAAACAACAGTGGAAGAACTTCAGCTGGTCCTCAACCTTTGGCTATTTAACACATTCTCATCCCAACTTGTCAAATACCATTGCTTTGTCAGTGGACCTACACGTCTTTCACACCTGCCCTGTTTGATTCGGTTCAATCAAACTCAAGTTTATTTGCCCCCTAAGTGCGGTTCATTTTGGCAGGTGTGAACACAGCAATCACACTCGGGTGCACACCAAAACAACCGGACCGAGACCTTCTCGAAGAGGTGGTCTGGTTACAAACGAACTCTGATGTGGTTTGTTTGTGGTGAGAACGTGTTCCGACCTCGATCCGAACCAACTGCAGTCACATGACACATTGTTTGGGTTAAACATGAGCATGTTACAGTCCTGGAGGATTATTAATGTGCACCTCCTCCTGTACTGCCTTAATATGCACATTCAGCACATCCAATGCATCAAAACATTGTTTTCTAGTTGGAGCCGCGCCTCGTTTTCAAACTGTATGGTTTGACTAAAATGAACAATGACAGCAATATAGTCCACGATGAGCAGCGCTAAAATCAACCTGCGTAGTTGTCCCTCCATTGTGACATTAGAAAGTGTCACATTTATCTTGCAAGTGTACTCTTCTTCGACATCCTGGATCTTTCCCACATGGAAATTCTGACCAATCAGGCGCAGCTTTCTCACACAAGGCATTGTATCTGATCCACTTGTAAATGCTGCCGTGAGAACATGAACCAACTCTAGGCAATTATGCAACTTTGTGACAAAGTTAGTTCCTGATTCAGACCAAAGCAAGACAACTCTTGGTTTGACAGCACCCTAAATATGATAAGCTTCGTACTCTCCTGCATCTATTTTGGACATCCACGGACGGCTCGTCAATTCACACTTGTTACATGTATTGTGTCTTTTCAAAATAAACTTACAACGTAGGTAAAACACAACATTTTTGGTTTATTTCTTTAGGTTTAGGAAACAAAAGCCCATAGTGAGGGTTAGGCAACAAAAACACATGGTTAGTTTTAGAAGAAAACACCATGGTTTGGCTTTAAATTCACACGGGGAGTGAACAGCGGGCTCTCAGGTGAAAGGTTTGTTTGACTTATCCACCACCCTTCCCGCCCTCCCATCATAAACTTTCTAACTCTTATAGAATTTGGTGGTGGCGTAACAAACTGCTGCTGACTGATGCGAATCACACCGTTACAAATGGTGCTTCTTCTGGGGCGTCGGTGGCTTAGTGGTAGAGCAGGCGCCCCATGTACAAGGCTGTTGCCGCAGTGGCCCGGGTTCGAATCCAGCCTGTGGCCCTTTGCTGCATGTCATCTCCTCTCTCTCCCCCTTCACACTTACCTGTCCTGTCCATTAAAGGCAAAATGGCCCAAAAAATATCTTTTAAAAAACAAAAACAAATGGTGCTTCTGTGCATCCGTGTCTGATGCTGACATCCACTGACTAAGCAGTGATATTTGACAATTTATGTTATTTTCTGCTGCCTCTAAAGTTGATGTGCTCGGTGCTGCTCATACCGCCACAGAAGAATCCTCTGTGCGCCAGTGTCTGACGTCAGCATCACAGACAAAACAGCAGTATTTGAGGAGTTTAAAGTGAGAACGGGCTGGGCTGTTACGGCATTCCCTCCAGCAACAAACCCACCACATGACTGGAGGCAGAGGCACAAGCAGTCAGCACCACGCAGGTGGATGTCAGAACGGCCAGTAATCTGAGCCATGGTATTTCTAGAACTAATGTTTGTTGTAAAAAGGGAACAGTAGTAGTGCGTGCCTAGCACTGTTTTTTACTTTTCGCTGTGGGATTGAATGAGATACCAAGCATCTTTTCTTTTTCATTACTAGTATTGTATCAAAGTTTAAAATCCTGGGATCATGACATTATTACTCAGTTCTGTTTGCAACTTTTGAATTCATGTCATCAGATCTTGCAGTAGATGGCCCATCAAGTATAGGCTGAGTTGTTAAATAGTGTACCAAAACTTTACACTGACACTGAGATTGAAAAGTGGTGGAGGGCATGCCCTTATTGTTGAGTGATATGTGTTGATTCTGATTGGCATGCCTCTAATGTTGCACTAAAAACATGTTTAATATTGTGATATTCACTAGGAATGACAAACAGTATAGCCAACAGCAAGTGAGTTGCTAATTGATGGTTATTTACCAAAAACTTTAAGCCCCCTGGCGATCTCCCTCCAGCCAGCTGCCACCCTATTTAGGTTTTTGAAGTTAAATGAGTAGCTGTTGTGTGCTCCTCATTCAGTTTCATAAATCAGCCATTCTTCGTCCATTGCAGAGCTTTTAAAGCGAGCGACAGGGATAAATAACAAAAGTTCAGCTCGAAACAGCAGCGCTTGCGAAAACAATGCAATCAAATTGATGCTAGCTTGTGTTGCATTCACTTAGGAGCGTAAAAGCATATAAAGTAAAAACAAATGAAGTAATCCCTTCAAGTAATGTATTTTTTAAAAGAGTTACTGTATGCAGAATACCACCAGTTTAAAGTGTAACTGTAACAGAATACAGTAGGGCTATACCCGACTCAGAATTATGTCAGTTAAATCAGATCACGTATTATAGTAAACAAGCTGACTGTGCTGATGACGAATTGGAAATGTTCAGTTTTTGCTGACACAAGATGGCAAACAAAACCACAGGCCGTGTCATATTAAGCTGATGTGAGCTTGAATTCACCACTTCTAAGCAGAAGATGTTTACAGCACGTTATAATTAACATATGTCAATAATATGACAGTGGAACATACAGGAACATACGGTCCATAAGAACCACGGGCCGGTACAACAACGCCACACCACTCAGAATCTGTATATTTCACTGCTTCTATCATTGATTGTATTTTCAATGCTTTTATTCATGATGTTTTCCTGTCTGGGGACTGAAGATGAAAATGAGTCTTTCTGGCATACTTTCAGAAATGTTATTAAAATGCACTGTTTCTGTCAAATAAATAAAGTGAAGTAAAGCAAAGTAAAGAATGGACATTTGCCACTAAATCAAGTGGCATCCAGTCAGCCACTTTTCCATTCTGGTGCTGCTGAAACATTGGTCTATCTCTTCATGGCCACAGTCCAAGCTTTTAATAGGGACACCTCCAGCAGAATAATGTGCCTTGTCAGTTTTAATGCAGCCCTCCTCTCGCTGTTGGAGCAAATGTCAGACACAGGTGTATAAGCAGACTGAGAGGGAGTAAACTGTGAAATAAACCCACAGAGAATTTAATTATTTAGAGATAATGAGCTCCAACAGTTTATGTTTTAAGAGTTAACTCACTAGTTTGTGTTAACTAGTTTGAATAAACTATTAGCTCATGCTGCTCACACAGTCTGTTGTACAGTTTATCCAGTCTATATCCAGTCTGTTAGAACAGCCCTTTCCAACATGTTACACTATTCTCCAGGGAGATGAGTTACCGCTAGGCTAGCAGGTGTTTCTGCCTATCATCATGGCTGACTCAGCCACCCTCCAAAACCCTTTAGGAAGCCACAGTGTTTGTCATAGTGTGCAGCACTTCATGCTCTGAATAATTTCTGGGAACACCACAAATATGCATTTTTCCCTGAAATTAAACTTTGGACATACTGTCTGATTTTATTGCACTACAGTGGTATTCAAGGGGGTTTAAATACCGTATCTTTCAGGCTAGATCTATGATCATGGCTCTAGCAGTCCCCAGAGTTCAGCACAGCACTTTTACGATAAGGTGTAACAGGATGTGTGAGAATTTGCTGCTGAGGAATCTGCTGGAGTCAGCACTGACCAAGATCCCTGTGGAACATACCCAGCACCTTGTTGAATCTGCATCAGGCTGTTTCCAAGGTAACAGTGAGTCCTGTTTTCTATAGGCTGCTGGCTACGTGGATATGGGATGTATAGATAGATATGTGTGTGAAAATGTTTATTATAAAGATACAAAACAGTGTGCATGCTAATCTCTGGGGGGTCCAAAGCAATGACGCCTACTGAGACCTGGTTTCATTGTGCTGACGTTAATTCTAAGATTGCATGTACAACAGTAGGCCTGCTGACGGTATCCAGCTGTCATACAATAGCTACAAGCATAGACACATATATTTAGATGATGCACTGAGTGTGTCAGCCCATTGCAGCAAGATGTGGAGAGGAGAGAGAGCAAGTCCTGCCTGGAAACAAATGCAAGTAAATGGGAGAGCTGTGGTTTTCTGTATGAAAATCACTTTTAAGCACGTTTAATTTTTGTAACTGATTACAATAAGTCATTTTTATACTCACAGGTTTGTGAGAGTTTGTGTTAGGCTTACAGGAACTGAATTACTTTACGTTAATGTTTTGTGGTGAAAAATAACTCATCATTACAAAGAACTCTAAAACTCACGTCTATCAAGCGTGTATTTGGCTAATTTCCATGGGTAATATTTGTGGAGACCAGTGTTAATTTCGTTGACAAAAACTGTGCTGAAACTTTTTCATCACTGACCTTTTGATGAAAATGAGACGATGATGAGCTAAAAATGCATCTTGATAGTAAAAACAGTGACGAAATCTTTGCTTCTTTTTCATTGACGAGAGGAGACCTGACAAAAATGTTAGTGGTGGTCGAATGAAGGCGAGAACGGCCGTGCTTCATGAGCAACAGGCTGGTAAACTCCAGTAAATAGTCTGCGCCAGGATGTTTTGCTAGCCAGCAAAAACACCCACACCGGAGCAGCGTCAGCCATCGGGCGAGTTGTGAGCTGTAATTCAGCAGTAAATAATCAGCTGTGTGTGTCTGACTGTGAATGGCGGAGCTGAGTTTGTTGGTTGCAGCGGTGGCTGTTAGCAATTAGCTCTGCTCGTTAGCCGCTGAACAGCATCTGCATCTGATCCCTGCAGACCACTTAGTCCAGACTGGGAAAGGTTTGTGGGTTGAAGCTGCTGTTTGGATTTTGCTAGGAGGATAAAATGGCGAAAATGTGACTAAATTTAATGAGCATTTTCTTCTAAAGATTAAGACTAAATCAAAAAAGGCTGTTTAACCAGCTAACAGAGAGAGAGGCATCTATGTTTCTATTTCTATGGCTACAAGGGCCCCACTCAACTCAGGGAGGTTTGGGTCAGTGGCAGTGTGCTGTATAGTGGGAGGTTTAAGGAGCTTTATAGTTGTCACTGCAAAATGGGACAATACGAATGGCCATCAAGGGCCTCTTTACTGATGTGCGGGGCCCCAAACATTTGCCTGGTTTGCCTATCCTGACGGAAAACTGATCAGTTTTGAAGTGTAGAAGTACGATGTGAATCCAGATATTAATATTCTGCTTGTGCTTCTGTCTTAGCTGTCTGTAAATCTTTGATTGAAACACTGTCTCCATGTATTTAACCAACATTATTTGCCACTACATGGAGCTGGCAGGTTTGAATTTTAAGTTTGTCTAATGCTGATGAAATGGTGCTACATAATACAAACACTCCAGCACTGTTTGTATTGCACCGTATGTTTGCAGCTGTTGTTGCTGGTGTGTGAATGTGAAAAGATATTTAGCCTAATGATGTGTGTGACTGTACAGGGAATTTGTTTTTCTCACAGCAAGTTGGATGTAAGATATGTGTGTGTACATACTTTTTTAAATCGTGTCTAAATACATGAAGCATTGGTCAGTCACGACTCCATTTTTTAACCTCAGATTTTTTACGGTCCTCTCTTAGAAAAATATGCTAATCACGAGAAATAAACATTATTCGTCTGCCATGTTTAAGGTTGCAATATTTAACCTAGGCTAATTTGTTTTTCCATTGCATTCATGTTTGAGTACACTCTATGATTATGAGGGCTTCATCTTTCTTCGGTAAACTGTGGTTTGTTGTTTGATTAATTGATTTAGATGAAGAGATTTACTTCCTCCCAGCTGGTAAATAGTGCACTGGGGAGGGGAGAAAAACAAACGATAGCTCTGCTGATATTTCTGCTGAAGGGTAAAGAATATAAATCCCTCCCTTGGAGTGCATGACTGCGCATTTATTTCAAATCATAACTCAGCACTGCTTACATTTGTTGAACCTTGCTATGCAGTCATCAATAACGAGAAGGGAAACATTAATTTATGGAAATGAGCTGATTATCTGTGCGGGAACAAGTCATTATTGTTGTTCTGATAACTGCACCTTCTTCAGACTTCGCGGATAGATTTTTCTCGTTTATCTGCTGACAATTATTGCATTTAGGATTTGGTGCTTTCGCAAGGTTGCAGGTGCCACGAGAAATATGATTTTGTTTTGCAGGATTGCTCCCACACCTCCTCTCTTTGTGTCCAATTATTCCAATAGCAATAAACAATGTTGTCACAATGTACTGAATATTCAGCCTCTTCAGTGCCGCTCAAAGTCTGGGAGAACAAATGTCACTCCTCGTCTCTTATTAGGCCGTGCAGGTGCGGGATGTCGGCTCATCAGTGTCATTGTTGTAGCTCCTCTGGGCATTTGTCCAGAACAAAAGGGGGAATCATGTAACTTCTGTCTCCTTTGAGATCAGTACAGATGATAAATTGGGACGTTGGAAATGATTGAATTATAAAATGTGTGCTCTTGTCAAAAACAATAAAATCTGCCAATCTATATTTGCGTTAAATACTAACATCAGCACTTACAATAGCTTTCCTGCACACCTCCATCTCACAAAGCCTCCCCTCCTTTAATATTCTGCATGTTTTCATTAGCCGACTGGTTACTGTATGTCTGTTGACTCCTCATTCTGAATTTTAAAGCATGTCTTCGCCCCAGGTGTGTAAACAGTGATGAAATCACGTCTAATTTGGTGAAATAAGCTCTGTACCATGCCCCACAGTGTTACACCCTCTGAAATACTGAGACCGCCATCTTGAGAGCCCGTTGTGTCAAGCAGGCGTTTGTCTTTTAAGTTTTCTGATGTGGGGGAACTTCAGCTGAGTGGTCCATGGAACACTGTGTGCAGGCATTTTTTCATAAAAGAACAAGATCTCATAAGAAACAATTCCAAAAAAGTTCCAGCAATGACACTGATGAGTCGACATCCCACACCTGCAGAGATTAATGAGAGACGAGAAATGACATTTTTTGAGTAGCAGTTTGTTGGTGAACACTCAGTACTGTACACGGTGACAAACTTGTTTACTGCCGTTTGAATGATGGGACACAGCGAGAGGAGGCGTAGTAGCGTTTGTACAAAAGGAAATTAGATTTTTTTTTGTTTTTGTGGCACCACAAAAATTCTTAATATGAAGAACTTTAAAGGTACACATTCTCATTTAAGGGTCTCAGATCCCAAAAACCCCTTGGAAAAAAGTTGGAGATTTGAGGTCATCACTGGAAGGTGCAACAAAATGTTGGCATGTGTATTGTACTATGTTTTAAATATAAGAGAACATAACAACATTGTTGAAAGATGAAAACAGTATACATCCAAAGCATCCCATTTTATGGAACAGATTCTGAACTACTGACTAAGTTTTTGTTTTTGGGGGTTTTTCCTGCTCCTGGACACAGACTGGCCAATCATAACGTAGCATAAGGCCGTCTCAGACCAGGGTCTGACAACAACACAGCTGTGCTCCATTGATTCAGATTTCCTTCATTTTCAGGCTGGTTTTGTGGATTTGGAGCTAAATGTTGTGCCTGGGGCACGTCGTGTATTAATGATACTCGTTACCTGGAGAGGTTGGAAAAAGATATACGTTTCTTCTCTGTTCCAAAACCAAAATCAGACCCTGAA
>NC_065521.1:36229772-36253874 GCF_006386435.1 Epinephelus moara | reverse complement strand
ACACTTGGATCACTACGGATGAGCAGTATGGAGATACTCTGTGGATTCAATTTTGTGTTCTTGGACGTTAGTCTGGGGCGCCGTCTACCCGTAGCTCCACCCGCTGATCTCCGCAAGGGATGTGAGGACTCTAAAACTTCACCAGGGCCTCCATCGGCATATGGGTGAGTAGATAATGGCTGAATTTTCATTTTTGGGTGCACTATCCCTTTAACATCGTCATGCAGTGGGCGGTGGTTAATGTTACAACTGCATAAGTAATAGAAATAGCAAGAAAGTCCACACAAGGAGAAGTTCAGGGTGGTGGATGGGTCGAAGAAACTTAGGACTTTCACCCAGGAGACAGCTGTTCATGTTGCATGTGAAACTTAAAGTCAGCATTGACTTCTTTCAACTTTATGCACATAGTTATGTGACGTTACTTAATGTACTGATGTCACTTTACAACATACTTACAGTCTGTACGTAACAAACCCAACTGTGACATCTTGACATAATTTAAAACATCATGTGCCACCACAGCGTAATGCCGCGTTAAGAAGCCTCGTTATAAGCCTTTCCTCTAGTCTTATTATTAGGTCCATATTATTATTTGTTCACCACTTGAGTTTATGACCGAAATACCTGGAAGACTAGTCACATTCCCATCAGCCATAGCTGTACTGCACCTTCAGCTTCAAACTAAGCTAAACTAAGACAGTGACCCTGTTAAACATTATATATGCCAACCATCAGCATGTTCTATATGGGGGTGTTGTTCACATTATAATTTGCCTCAAAGCTTTTCTCACAGAGCTGCTAACACAGATGTTGCTCCATAGCCTCGTTGTTGATTAAATATATATTAGACTATGTAGGCAGAAGCTCAGTTACAAAAACAATAGGATAAATGGGCCTAACACACAGTAAACAATAATTTGTTTTAGTCCCAAAATCATTGCATTGTGTTTCCTACTTCCTCAGTGTACACATAATTTAGTTTCACTGCGCTATTCCACTTGACTGTTAGCATGATACTGCCACTTGACTTGCAGCTAATTTTCCTTGCCACTGGAGGAGAACAAAAACAAACAAATAAATTAAAGTAAAGCTACTCAACCGGCACAGGCGAACAAAAAAGGAGGAGAAACGAAAGCATTTCTGACCACTTTTTTCTTCAAAGAATCAACTGCTGCTAGTGTTTGCTGCTAACAATATTCACTCTGCGTCTCAGCTTAATGAGCCCTAGTGAGGCAAACATTAGCTCCGCTGCCTATGCCAATGCAGCAGAGAGGGTGTGTGTGTGAGTGTGTGTGTGTGTGTGTGTGTATGCCGCCATGCCAGCAGATGTCCAGAGCCGAGGGCAGGTATATTTTAGAGTGACGGTAATAAAGACGAGGAGCATGACGAGCAGGCGTCAAAACATGATAAATGACACCATATCAATTCCTATTCAATAAGGAATATCATTCATTTCTCCAGCTGGATGAGCAGCTCCAGCATCAGAGCGCACCTGTCACTGTGTACCTTTGGTCCCTTCATTCACACACTGCTCACACCGAGCTTGAAGGTAATTAAATGAAAGTTCAGATTGACAAAAGAGACAGCTACGAAACAAGCTGCACATTCTTAATTTTGAAACAACCTTTGCATGGCATTTGATGCTGAAGTGATTTATTTTGTAGACAATCTCCCTCATAACCATCTGAGTATCAGGATGTCTTCCTGTCATACAAATGTCCTCATCAAGTAAATCTGTGGAAGCCTGTTTACGCCAGTGTCATGAAAATAAATATATTATAATGAGAAAAGTTCTAGTATCTTAAAATGATGAGTTAGTATCTGAAATTAATGACTTTATATCTCAAAATAATGAAAATCTTTGTCAAATGACTCGTTATTTTTAAGATACTGAGTCATTTTTTTGACGTAAGGCATTAGAAAGTTTCTCATTATTTTGAGATACCAATTAACTTTTTTGAGAAAGTCTTGTTATATATTGAGACATTGTATTATTTTGAGATATTAACTCATTATTTTGAGAAAGTTTCTTAATAATTTTAGGTAATTAAATCCCTATTTTGAATAAGTTTCTCATTGTTTTTGCAGCGTTAAGTCACTATTTGAGATTCCAAGTCATTATTTTGAAAACGTTTCTTATTGTTTTGAGATAACGAAGGTAATTTTAGAGTACGTTACTTATGAGAAGGTTTCTCAATACTTTGAAATAACTAAGTCATTAATTAATGATACCAAGCCACTATTTTGAGGTCATTTATTATTTTAAGAAAATTTCTCATTATTTTGAGATGCCAAGTATTTTTTTTTAAGTTTCTCGCTATATTGAGATACTAACTCATTATTTGGAGAAAGTTTCTTAATGATTTGAGATAATTGTCATTATTTTGAGGCAGTTTCTCATTATTTTGAGGTACCAAGTCATTATTTGAGATATCAAGTCATATAGAGAAAGTTTCTCATTATTTTAAGATACTAACTTATTATTTTGGAATATGTAAGTAATTATTTTGATTAGTTTCATGGTATCTTGAGATACCAAGTCATTATTAAAAAAAAAAAAGTTTTGTATTATTTTGAGATAACTAAGTAATAAATGACTTGGTACCTCAAAATAATGAGAAACTTTCTCAAAATAATGACTTGGTATCCTAAAATAATTTGAGAAAGTTTCTCATTATTTTGAGATATCTAAATAGTTAGTTTAGGATACAAAGTCATTACTTTTGAGAAAGTTTCTCATTATTTTTGAGATACCAAGTCATTATTTTGAGATAAGGTTTTTTTTTTTATAAAGTCATTAATTTGAGATAGCAAGTCATTATTTTGAGGTAAGTTTTTTTAATTTTTTTTTTATGAAGTCATTAATTTGAGATAGCAAGTCATTATTTTTAAAATGTTTCTCATTATTTTAAGATACCAAGTCATTAATTTGAGTGAGTTTCTCATTATTTTGAGACAACTAAGTAATTATTTTAGGATACCAAGTCATTATTTTTAAGAAAGTTTCTCATTATTTTGAGATAAATAAGTAATTTTTTTGAGAAAGTTTCTCAATAATTTGAAATAACTTAACCTAAAATTAATTTGAGAAGGTAAGACCTTTTTATTATTTTTGTGATATTAAGTCTTTTTTTATTTTTTGAGAAAGTTTCTCATTATTTTCACATAAGTCATTACTTAAAGAACATGTCTCATTATAATGACTGAACAGAGATACGTATATATATTTTTTTTCATCACACTGACAGAAATGAGCTTTCATATAAAACCCACCAAACTGCTTTAGAAAATTCCCCATTGGTCATTTCCCCTGAAATACACAAGAACACATCACTATGTAATGGAGACACTGTTTCTAAGTTCCCTTAAAGCAACTTTGGCATTTCTGTCCTGTAGGTTCTCGTTACCTGTAGACCTTTCTCACAGCAGAATTTTGACATTACACGGTAAGAAAAGCACCATTGTAATAAATAACTGTAGTGAGGGCTGAATTCCATTCATCTCAGCCAGTCTCAGGGTCCTTGTGCATGCTGGCTAACTGTTATGGCTTACTGGCCCACTTTAATGGTTAAGGTTATTCCAACGCTTCTGCTTTTCCTGCTGTGAAGGTCTGTGGGCGGATTTATTCACCAGAACACACACACAAAAAAAAAAAAAAAATATATATATATATATATATATATATATATATATATATATATAGTCATATATATAATATTTCATCTTGATGATATATTGATGTAATACTGTTACCCACGGCAATAACAAGCATGGCCGAAAGTGAAATTATTACAGACTCTGTGGTGGTTCCACAAAGAGGAGCAGCGTCAGTAGTGTGGAATAAACTGTGGTGTCCTGAATGTTTTATGAACAGCCCCGGACTTCTCAGAATCTTTTTGTGACTTACCGCTCAGAGGGAACTCATTCAGCGGCTCCTCTGGCAGCAGCACAGCATCTCTCCCTCGCCTCTCCTCCTCACTCAATCATTTAGGATTTTGCTAAAGCTGTTATCTGTTTGTGGCTCAGTCGATGTGACGTATATACTGTGCAGAGGATTGTGGGTCAGAATAGCCAGAAGAGCATGCTGGCTTGCATACTGCAAAATCAAGATACAGTATAACATCCTGGTATTTTTTAAGCATACTGTCTTTCGCGTACTATTGGAACTAATGAAATATTTTGCTGGCATACTTTATAGCATGGTAGTATGGGTATTGGAACGTGCAGTGACTCTGAAACTGACCCTGTCATGCCATGTGTGCACTGCAGAAGTTTCCATCTCCTGCAGACTTTCCACTGTACCGTCTACTGGCTGTATTCTGGCACCACCATCTATTCTATGTGTTTTTCTTTAATTCATGAAGGAGCAGATCGACTGAACAACTTTGAATCAAGATTAGCATTTGAATAGAAAACAAAATGTCTCCTTCCTGGATTTAAAAACATATATTCTGTTTGGTAAGCACGGGAGCGATTTGAATTTATTATACTTCATCTGTGGATAAGCCCATCTGATTCATCAAAAGGGTATCCCTTCCCTTTGATTCTATGAACTCAATCAACAGTGAGCAATCCACACATACAGCCTCACTGTACTATTCTTCCCATTCACCTTCTGCAGTCATTCCACTGAATCTCTGTGCAATTTTCTCTGAATTTCATAAATGAAACAAAGAAAACTCTCTCCCAGAATATAACTCACACGTTGTCCTAAAATCCAGAAAACACATTTGTGGAAGCAGAATGTCCTTAAGTGTACTGGATGCCCACTGATGAATTGAGAAGCATACTGTATTTAAAACAAGATCTATTATTCATGAGACGACAGTAATTTTAGTTTCTGCTCCAAAACAGACTGCAAGTTTATTAAATCCATAATTAGAACACGGCTTAAGACCATGCCAAGACATTACATCCTATTAATAATCAACTACAGTGCCTGAATGATGTCGTTCGTCTTGTATGAGTGTAAAACTAAGCCTCCCATTCACAATGACACACACACACACAGTCTGCTGTTGGAACCACTAGAAGCTGTATTGCTGGTGACAAGGATGTCAGTGCTAATTAGGAGCAAATGGCTAATTAACGCCCCGATGCTTACCTTTGTGTAATCAGGGTATTTCATATTTTCAGTGTCCAAAGCAAAGCAATTCACAACAAAGTCAAGTACCTACATTTCTGCTGCTGTGAAGTGGCAATGACTGACAGATTAAAGCTGATTGGATTATCTAAAGGCTTCACACAAAGCATGAATGAGAAGTACCCACTTCATGTGTCCATAATGAGGAGTACAGATGTTAAGAGTGTTTTCGGCAACAAAATATCCACGCCAATAGTTATAGATCAGTGACACCTGCTAGTTGATGAGGATAGAAGACCACTTGACAACAGCCCTCTTTAAAAGCGTAGTTTGTGGTGGTTTTATTGGCTTGAATGATCATCTAAAGGAGTGCTGTCTGCGCTGTCAGATTATGAGAACCACACCATTGACTTTTTTGAATGTGATTGGTGACTGTAAGAGCTAATACTGATCGCCTGATGGAGTGCATGATTGCAGTGTTCTGCCTGAACAAGTGCAATGCTCCATTTCACTCAGAAACGTTTGAATTTGGCAGAAAGGGCTCCGCTCTCCAAGATCTCCCCCCCAAGGACTCCAAGCAGTTGTGTGAGATTCTGTGGTGAGCACTACAATAATACAAAAAAGTACCCCAAACAAAACAAAGCTGTGTGTCCTGATTGTGAAGGAGTACCTTGCCTCAAACAACAGGCGCAGCACCACAGTCTTCATCCTGTTCACATATGTGATGGAACAAGCATGTTGTAATTCTGCGTGGATGCTTACAAATCTTTTCACTTGAGGTGTGAGCTCAGCTACTGGATACACTCAGATGATTAAGATTGCATCAGTATTTTTATATATAAGAGAAAAGTTCTGGACAACTTCTGGGCTTAAATATTAAGCTGCAAGTTTGCAAGTGAGGTGTTACATAGAATTTAAAATGGTTTCAGGCAATCTGTCCTACTGTGTGTGTGCAAGCATGATGTCTTACTTACACTCAGTTTGTACTGAACTTATTTAGTTTTATACTTCCAGACTAATAGCAAGTAAAGCAATTACAGTGTTTGTGTTAGACTGACACTTTTTAGGTCTGTATAGAGATGTCGTGATATTAAAGGTCCAGTGTATAGGATTCAGGGGCATCCATTGGCAGAAATGGTATATAATAAATGTTGATAAAGATTCTCAGTCATCCAGGTCATGGTAAAGTGCTATATACCAGGGCAACTGGACTTGCTTGAGATTCTTGAAGACATTTCACTTCTCATCTAAGAGGCTTCTTCCGTTCTAATGGACTGGTGCAGAGATGTGAACATTGCTGAACATTCTTTCAAGGACAGCCATGTTCACATTTTGCAAGAGAGGACAAAGGTATGAAAGAAGCCATCTACTTCAAATTGGAACAAGATTGTTAAACAGAGGAGTTGACCTATGATACCACTTATCACCCACCTACAATGCAGTCTTGGGATCCCTCCATAGATGACTTAACACCCATTCTCACCTGGACCCATCTAACCCTAATGACACACATGATGGCTGGATGGGTCAGTGACTCACGTGACCTTAACAACTCTGTAAGGGTTCACACCCAGAAAGAGTTTAAAGCCTGCAACTCCGCACAAGTCCATTAGAACTGAAGCTGAAGCTTCTTGGATGAGAGATGAAACGTCTTCAAGAAACTCAAGCAAGTCCAGCTGCAAACGATATAGCACTTATTGGTGAAGATTCTCAGTCATCCAGGTCATGGTAATCGTAAGTGTTATATCGTACGCAACTGGACTTGCTTGCGTTTCCTGAAGACGTTTCGCCTCTCATCAGAACTGAAGAAGCTTCTTGGATGAGAGACGAAACGTCTTCAAGAAACGCAAGCAAGTCCAGTTGCGTACGATATAGCACTTACGATTACCATGACCTGGATGACTGAGAATCTTCACCAATAAGTGCTATATCGTTTGCAGCTGGACTTGCTTGAGTTTCTTGAAGATGATTCGCCTCTCATCAGAACTGAAGAAGCTTCTTGGATGAGAGGCAAACGTCTTCGAGAAACGCAAGCAAGTCCAATTGCCTATGATATAGTACTTACAATATAGCACTTGAGATATATAATATTCATAACTACATATTCCTTAGATTATAATCATCTGAAAATAAGAATCATTGTCTTTTTGTTACCTTAGAATGAGCCGTTTATATCTATATACAGAGCAGGTCCTCTTTTGATGGAGTCCGCCATCTTGTTCCACAGTAGCCCAAAATGGACAAACCAAACACAGGCTCTAAATAGGGCCATTTGCCTTATTATTTATATTTTCAACCAGGGCTGGGCGATATAACAATTATGTACAATATATTGATATATTTTCAAGCAAGATTTAAATTTAGACAACACCGTTTATATTGATAAAGGGTTAAGTTGCGCAACGTGATGCATACCAGTGTGCATCTCTCCTCTCTCACACTCTCGGCACAACTCCACCCCACTCACTCGCTCAAAAGTTCTCCAACAACACTTTTTAGAGTTGTAGCCTGATGTGCACCTCCCCAGAAATGTAACTACATGTTGCAATGATGCAGACCTCCTGTCTATTTTTGTAAGCTGAAACCATTTCCCTCAGACGAAATGAAGCTTCTGTTTACTTTAGTTTTACAGATAAGAAACTATAAATTGTGAAGACAATAAAGCCTCCACTAAAATAGATTTTAAGTCTTGTGTGATTTATCCTGGCTTCATATGAGCAGAGGAAATCTCCGCTATTCGCTAGGCTAATTTATACAATGTAAAATGCCATAGGCTTATGCTAATAATGTTAGCATGTTATAATTGTTTGGAAAATGTGTTTAGTATAAGACAGCTGTTTTGTCGGTGAAACTTGTGGGTTATAATGAAGCCGAATGTTGTAACGTTACCTTTGTTAAATGTTCCTGGCTTCATATGAGTAGAGGAAAAGTTCACTAGCTGCCAGGCTAATTTATACAATGTAAAATACCATAGGCTTGTGCTAAAAACATTAGCATGTTTTATTTGTGGGGAACATATGCCCAGCAAAAGACAAACGTTTATATGTCTATATTTTACACACTTTTTTTTCTATTATTGCTTCTGCATATTGCTTATATATGACAGCAGCTGTAATGTATCCCAGTTCCCCCTCGGGGATTTATAAAGTATTTCTGATTCTGTTGTTAAATGTCAGTGAGTCAGACTAAAACCTTCTGATAGAGTTGGCGTAGGTTAAATGAGGGTAGGAGGACTGCATGTCCCAGCAGTCTTTTCTGGTAAATAGACATCTTTGTGTCCAGAATTCCTTTGGAAGTTAAGGCCCTGGTGTCTTAATGAGTTCAAGGGAAAGTGTTCTCTTCTCCGAGCTCCAGTGTTTTAACACCCAGTGCATGTGTGGCTGGTGGTGAAAGGAGCAGGATAATGAGCAGTTTCCAAGGCCTGAAGCAGGACTTTATGACTGAGTGAGGCCTTGATATAATGAAAGGCCATTGGCTTAAAGTAATCCAAGTTTGGACTCTCGGCTTCTAAGCGGGTGTCGCGACAGACACTGGCAGCAGCTTAATTAGTTACAGTGGCAATGCAGGAGAAAAAACAGAAGCAGCAGGAGTGGCGTGAAGCATCAGGAGAGTTAGTGTATGCTGTTAGGGCTTTAAAGACTGCCTCATTGATTTATTTGAATTGAATGATTGGTGACTGTTCGGTCAGGTGATGCATAACTTCAGTGTTCGGTCTTCTGAGCATCCGCTAGCACAGCAGCTGTTTAAATCGGAGTTAATGCCAGTAGTGATTTCCTACCTCACTTCATTCAATAATGATCCCAGTCAACTACCGAGCAGTGAGCTGCTGTCGTGTCGTGTTAATTAGTTCAGCATTAACGGTGGCTTTCCATTTGCTTAACTCCAGCTCATATGCATGGTCTGGGGGTTCGAGGGATAGCGGCATTTTCATTCTGTTAAGCTTAGCAAGGCCTCTACTTTATCATTCCAAGGTCTGAATCCTTTTACCCACTGCGGACTGTCTCATTTTGATCCATCCGCTCAAGTCTGCCTCTGAGCACCAACATATTGATGGTCTGCTTTTCTCTCTTAATGTGGTCGAGACAGAACAGGCAGGAGAAAAATTCAGTTATCAGTTATCTTTCAGTATAACATGTACTGTTTTCTTTTATAGCCAAGATCAATATCTTCCAAACAATACTTTAACAAGCCTATGGCATCTTGTTTTGTCTTTTCTCTTAACTCAAGAGTTGAAACAACCGTTCCTTTGTCTATGAGAATTTGCACGCTGGTCAAATTACCAGAGAAGCAAAAACACACATGGAGGATGATTATACACTGCATTAGATTTGAGCGGCACCTGCCCACTTTGAATCCAAGCTCTGGCACTGATTCGCAATTTAAAAGACAAAGCAAAGCTTGATACAGTATGACTAAAGCTCTTTGTAAACCCTGTCATTGCCAATTTAAAGCTGCTATAATCAATATTTTCATATTACCCATGGAGAATTATCGCTCGGCTCTTCAGCTTCCCTTCAGCTCTGCAGAGCTTTCAGCATCTTTCAGCGATTTGCTTTTATTCTCTCACAGCTCTCATCAGCATTGTTTCAACAGGCAGCTGTTTTCACCGAAGACGCTTTAAAAACCCCTCTGCACGCCACCTGACCAGCAACAAAAAGCAGTTAGCTAATAAGTGGTGAACTTAATGGACCATTTAGCAGCTAAAGAGCCAGATATTTACCTCAGGAGTTAGTTAGAGGGTATACGCAGGTCTACAGGGTATACCCACCTCTTTTCTGGCCATTCCCAGTATACCCACCCATCAGGCAAAAAGCCATTTGAATATATAGGATATTATACCCACTTTCCTCTCTGTAACCTGCCAGTTTACCCAGTACACCCACCTCATTATTTACCACTGCACCACTGATGGAAAGCAAAACAGCTAAAAGGGAGTACAAACTGGACTTAACATTCATCATGTTGCAAGAACACGACTCAAATTAGATGCTAATGTTGCTCCATGTCTGCTGGATGTGGAGATAAGCAACTATTTGCTCAGCATTACATAACGTATCAGCCGTATAAGGTTATAATATGTTACTGTTGTGTGTTTGTTGGCCAAAAACATCTGTTTTTAGTTAATAAAGACCCACATACAAATAAAAAAAAACAAAATGAAATAAAACAAAACTGTCAGTGCAGCTTTAAGAATTCTGATATTAGAGGTGGCCATTTTGAGTAGTTTCCATATTCAAGTACCTCGGATTAAATCATTGTAGAGTAGTCGAGTAAATCAGCAAACTTTCTGTTGCTGCCTTTACACAGGTTAGATGCAGCACCGGAAGATCATCTCCGTAGCCACTCTCCTCCCACTCAGTTCAATGTCTGCTCTGTTGGCATGAGCAGCTGCTAATATCTGACACTCAGCCATTAATGGACTGCACAAACTCACAACGACACTGAAATGGCTTGACTGCATTGTTAAATCGTTAATAACCATTAGGTAACGTTAAATGCAATGGTAAATGGACCTGCACTTGTATGGCGCCTTTCTAGTCTATTAAACACTCAAAGTGCTTTAACACCACATTTTAGAAAAGTCATGGGGCGTCGGTAGCGTAGTGGATAGTGCCGGCGCCCCATGTACAAAGGCGATGCCTCGCTGCAGCAGTCACAGGTTCGACTCCGGCTTGCAACCATTTGCTGCCTGTCACCCCATTTTACTCTGTCCTGTTCATTAAAGGCAAAAAGCCCAAAAAAATAATCTTTACAAAAAAAAAGAAGAAGAAAAGTCATGTTCACATGTGGGAGGTATGATGGTGATTACTCCATACGTTGAACAAACACTGATGTCCAAATTGAGGACTTGAGCACTCATGCCTGTAACCAGTTGATACATGTGACACAAAACTATGAAATAAAACTCAGTAAAATATGAGAGGAGACCTGTTGCTCTTCCTACCCAACAGACTCTGGAGACATGAATTTAAGCTCTGCACTGATTTATAAAATAATCGCATGAACACATGAAGACAAACCGTCTCTCTTATTGAACATGCTTGCAGGGTTTGGATTTGTTATGGTCTGGCATTTGGCCTCCATTGAGGCCTCCCAAATGTCCATCAGCTCCAACTGTATGTGGGTCAGTAATGCTGCCAACAGACAGGAGTCACGTGAGTGATCATCCACAAGCTCAACGTGGGCTCCTTTTTGTGTCCACTTATGTGGGCTACGATTAGGCCATGGGGGGCTACGAGCAGGACTCATGCGAGCTCTTATCAGAAGGTCCCTGCTGAGTTCTTCCCTACTTTCTAAGCAATTATACAGACGGATAATAAACACTACCCCACAGCTCTTTTTCAAAACACCTTCATCTTTTAAATAGATTCTTTTTCAATGCAGCGGATTCTTTTTCAACTCATTAATAGTATGCACGGATGTGTGCGCAGGCTACGGGCTCTAAGCCTAAAATGCGAGTAATACTGACATGAAGATAATATTGATGAGATGTGAGAATATCTTCAACAAAGCCGCAGAATGCGAGCTGACAACATCACATATTAGATGAAGCCGTGCAACTTTTCCACTGGAGACACGGGAACAATTTATGCATCTCAGGATTTCAGGAAGCATCAATAAGAATAAGATGTCAGTAAGCATCTCATTATTGTTTCATCATCGTTTCATCTTTGCATCTGTTCCTTCCATAAGGTCCCATTTTAAAATTGATGGCTGACAGATGATGTCAGTTATCAATGAACGCTCGTGACAGAACATGCACTCGGGGAAGCGGCGGGGATCGAGGGGGGGCGTACGTACTGTAGTGGAAATTTTACACATTTTCTGCATTTTTGTTGAAAAATTCGACTGACGTGTTTCTGAAAACGATGTGTCACACATGGAACAGGATCTGGGATCTTTCAGTAAACAGCTGAGAAATGTGTGCGAGTGAGGTGAGGAAACAGGAATGACTCAGAGATGAGGTGTAGAAACTTGCTCGCTTGTTTCGGTTGTATTCACAGGTCAGCAGTTGTTCTCATGAATGCCACTTTCCAACAATGACAACAAACAACACTGTGTCAAGCACCAAAACATCTGGTGTTTATATTTTTATGCGGTTTTAACTAAAGTCATCACTGAAATGTTGGCAGGTAGTGTGTATAGTACCTGCCAGTAGTATTTTTTATTAAAAGTTGGTGCACCTGGCTGCGTTATGCATGCAAAACAATCCATATTTGTGAGGTTAATGTTAAATCCTCCCTGGCCGGCCTGTTACTCCACCATTCTTCCACACCCTCGGGTTTGCCAGTGTTGTTGCACTAAATTATACTCACACTGGACCGCCATGCCAGGGGGCATATCAGTAACAGTCTAACTCACCAGTGAAATACACAGGCCTCACATAGAGACAAAGAAAGTCTAAAATATGCAGTTCTTTCTCAACCATGATATCACTGGCACCAGCACTCTAATCCATTACCCTAGACGCCTACACTGGAAGGGATCTGTGGATGCCTGATAAACACAAACAGAAACAAAGCCTGAAGACTCTGCCCACATTTACTGTATGTTTTCCCTGCCATTATCGCTCTGTGGTTTAGTAGGAGGTGGTAGAATACATGCCATTATATACAACCTCTTGAAACAATTTGGGGTTACACGACCCCAGGAAGCCATTTCACGGGCTGCTACAGCACTTCAGGAGAATTTTAGGACTTGGCTCCAGTGAGTGTGGCGCCCTTTCTCCCCCTAAAACCACTGGAGACTCTCCGTCTCTTCAAATCCATTCACTTTAGTTTCCTCTCTTTTGTGCTATTTTATTGCACTCCTCTCTTTTCTGACAAATAATTCCTCAAAGATAGCCTCAAGCGACAAACAATTGAGAGTCGCCCCATTCTTCAAGGCAACCAATTATCCGACCACTTTATAATTGGTCAAGAGCCATTACAGATAGCTAATAAAAGTGGAAGTTGATAATAACTGTTCTGCTGTGGAGTGTCAGGAAATGAGGTATAGTTGTGGTTTGGATTCAGGAGAACGAGGTTGGAGTTTCCAGCTAAGGAGCGAAAGCTAATTAGATCTTATTTCCCCGAGCGTCGTCTGACAAGTCGCCGTGTGTCAGTCTTTTGAAATAAATAGGAACAGGTGTCGGCTTCAGTAGAGCTAAGTGCATCTTTGTGCTGTCCACTCTCTTGCTGTCATCTCTCAAAAGGTTTTCATCAAACATATTCAGTCGTCGTTACAGTAATTATTTGGATGCAACAGGAGCTCAGAACACTTTCCGTTTGCTTATGCAACATAAAATCAGTGCATAAAATAACTGAGTTATTGCACTCAGGACTAAAATGTTTCCATTATGATGCTCTTCACACTGTCTTCCCCAGCTTTGTGTTAAAATTTAATGCCCAAATTTTTATTTCCTCTTTGCACTGGGCAGAAACACATCTAATATAGATAACTGGACAAAAACACAACTGTGCCTCTGTATAACACATGAGCAGAAAAAATGATGGTGAAGATGATCCTTTTCCTAAAACCATATGTACCACAAGTGAAACTGTAATAGAACAAACAGGCAACTATTTTTTGATGAATTAACAGATCTGATAATCTGTTTATTTTCTAATAAGAGTGAATGTAGATTTTAGATTTGTAAGAAGATGATGATTGATTGATTTTTGCAGTACATTTTAAAGTAGAGCATGAATACTAAGGCTGCCCCTGACTAAGAATTTTCCTAGTCGACCAATAGTGGTCATTTAGGGCCATTAGTCGACTAGTCGCCCGCATGTTTACGATATTAATTTAATTATTAAATGATATATTTTGGGCGGGGCAACACAATGGTTTGAGTTGAAGGTGTGAGAAAGAATAGTATCAGTAAAATTGTTAACACTGTGCTACATTACAGAGAAATACAAAACCGTACTAATGAACCTTCATTAATATAGGCCTGTATTTTATCTACAAGTGCACGTCACACAGTGAGCGAGCTGCCTGTTAATGACGCTGTGGGCTAATGGGCATGTAGCTACTTCCATGTTTCAGATGATATGTCATGTTTGTAGTCGACCAATGAAGATGAGTTTACATATCACCTTGGGTTCGTCCTTCACCTTCTCAAAATGATCCCACACTTTGGATTTCCTGCCGGACATGTTATTAACTAGCCTGTGGAATAACCGCAGGCACCAGCCCTGGAAATTAGGGGTCGCACACATGCCGCTGCGTCAATATCCACCTGAAAAACACGAGGTCAGGTGCTGGGTGCTTGAGTGCAGAGCTGATCTTCTTCCAGGAGCTGTTTATAAGTGTGTAGGCCTATCGTCCGTGGGACAGATGCAAAGCTCTGGGTAGCCCTGCACTAACATGATCAACTTTTCCATATTTATCAGACTGAATATTTACAGAAGAAGGGAAAGATATCTGTCAGCTGTGATTGGTTTGTAACCTGACTCCTGTCTGACTGCTGAGCGTGGCCTCTTCCTGTGTCTGTCCTTTCAAATTAAATTCCCTCATGGTCCAGTCATATAGGTTTTTATTTATTTTGACAAGGCGCAGCTCCTAAAAGAGTTTCACTTCATTTTATTTTTCCTGTGACTAAGCGACCAATGAAATCTTGCCGACTAATGACCTTTCTGGTCGACTAACATTTGGTCAACTATTAGGCTGCAGCCCTGATGAACACATACATACATTCAGCCAAGCCAAGTAATGCATTCATCACATTCAACATTTAGTCCAGATTGTATTTGCTAACTGGCCTCATTTACTTTGTCATTACAACTTTTAATTCAACAATGTTTGGAATTTATTTCAGCTCCTTTGCTCCATTTATTTAATCTGTTCAGTGCCTTTTGGACTCCATCTTCTGCTCCAACACTTAAAACCAATTTTGTTTCTCTCCTCAACCACAGAGTAGTTTACTTTCAGCCATTTTGTAGAAGTGGAAAAATACTTATGGCTGTTCATTGGCTACAGGGACAAAATGGGCTCCGAAATGTGATCTGTTATTTGCACTTAATAAGTACAAAAGCTTCAAGTTTCCTCCACTCATGAGCTGTTGGAGTTTTCAAGTATCTCTCTGATTGTTCAGCTCAACAGGAAATGAAAAGACCTGTGACTTTGTCTTGTTGTTGCTCACATTGTGAATGTTTACAATATGTAGAAAGAAAAAAAAAAAATTGTTGTCCATACCAATCATCAGCAAGGTGAAAGATCAAGGATGCATTCCATAGATTCATGAACAATAATCAAGGACGGAAGCTTGCTGTATGTGTAAAGCATGCGCTATTTAAATTAAAGTGTTATTACAATCAAGACACGTTACATTGCCATCTTCATCCTACACACTGCAGCTAAAGAACTGTAGCTTGTAGTAACTAGCAGCTTAGAATTGACAGTTTTTGACAGTTAGGGTCAGACTCTTTCTATTTCTATTTCTATTTCCAAGTGTCTTCAGTTTCAAGACTTAGTCAACTAAACTTCCATAATTAAGGCTGTAGGAATGAATATACACATACATTTTGTGCATTTCTGGAGCGTTTGTTTTTGCTCCTGGCTTTTCCTCAGGCTTGATCATGACGCTCTGTTAGCTCTGAGTAGCTGTCAACAACTACATGTGATGACAGGCTGAGATCACATCATTACAGGTTAAAAACAGGGTGGGGGGACTGGTGGTCAAGGTCTGATCATGAGTCGCTGTCACTGCCTGTTGGTGTTTCTGCTCAGATTTATCCATTTAATGTAGCATTTTGAACACTGGTCACGCTGAGCTAATCAGCGGGCCAGGCAACCGGTAATTCTCAACAATATCTTAACAATAAGCAGCAGCTTGGTGCTAGGTGACTTATTCCTCTGAACCTGCCTGTTTACTTCTACTTCAGTTCATGATTATATACTGTATATTTCCCAGAGTGCATTTTGTGCCTTTAGCTGTACTTTTCCACAGCTGAAGCAATGACTGCTTGAATTTAAATGGTGGTTAAAACATACTTAGTGAGGAACGGTTCACTGATGGATGCGTTACACTGTGCGAAATCTACTCCAGGATTAACACATGGTGAAGGCACTTAGGTAAGTCGAATTCAAAGGTGTACTTTGTAGGAATTGAGTGTTACAGCACAACATTGATACTTGGCGACTCCTCCATACTAGGGTGACTAGAAGAACTGGAAAATTCATGACATCCTCGAATGCTCCGGAATCCCAAATCCTGTCCTGTTTGTCCCGAATATTAAACGTTATGAAGCTAAACAAGAGCTGTCTGTATGCTGTGAGATTTGAAGGCACGAATGCTGAGGAGACCTGACTAGCTGACACTACTACTGAAAAATGCTGCGATGAACGTATTGCATGTTTTGGAGCGCTGCCAAATTATCATGAATAATTAAAAACATAACGGAGATAGCTGCAACAATCATCTGATATTCATAATACTGATAACAAAAGATCAGAGTTAGAATCTGATGTGACTCTAAATTAAAGTTCATCCACTGAAGAACCATGTGTTCATTTTGGTATTTAGAGGTGTGCTTTACACGTTGATGTCATCAGGGGGAAATTGTGTTGAATGAATGCTGTAATAGACCTGAATGCAGGGTAGGCACAGCCATGTTTTGCAGAAAAGGCAGGAGTCTCATTTTTTCAGTCTGGACAGG
Organism: Epinephelus moara; assembly: GCF_006386435.1. NCBI lineage: Eukaryota > Metazoa > Chordata > Actinopteri > Perciformes > Serranidae > Epinephelus > Epinephelus moara. The sequence continues at coordinate 36,237,149 of NC_065521.1, read as the reverse complement.
TGGTGATATCACTCTACGTGTTTTAACTGGAATAAAATGTATTTGATGTCTCCCATGAGAAAACATATTTTTAAAATATAAGTGCTGCGTTATTTCTCTTCCAGGTTTCGACCTCGGACAGATGAAAGTTATGAGTGAATGATATCTGTTCTGATATTTAACATCTCGGTCACAGCTCCTTTGAATGTAGCTGCGTAAACAGTCCGGTCAGCGCAAAAGAGACAAATCCACAGCGCCATTGAATAATTCAAAGCACTCTGCCATCCATTCATCCTGCCAGCTTCTAAAGCCTCTGACTGCACTATTGATCTGTGTGCTTTGGCTGTACCCCATCGGATGTGTATTGAATAACCAAAATCAAATGAACAGGATTGTTAGAAAAAAATAAAAAAGTTATATGCTTTGAAACTGATATTGGAGAAAAACATTGCAATGTTATTAAAGGCTCATATCCCAGTGGCAAGTTTCTCAACTCAAACTTATGTAGACCATGTGTTGTCATTCTGTAACTCTGAAATGAATCTAGGGTAGGTTTCATCTGTCCTTTTAATATTATGGGATTTGGGTCCCTTCTGAATATCCCTTAAGTACTTGAAGGCAACTGATGATTAGTACCACTTAATTATCTATTACCAAGCCATTAAGACCCCATTCCTAAATAAAAAAGATTTAATGGGGTTATTTCTTTCTTTTCTATGACAGACCATAATAAAGCGGTTACATTAAAGCAAAAGATTCTTTAAATTTAAACTAGATCACTTCTTTAAGGTCAAATGACATCACTTTAATAGAACACTGCAACATAGTTTATACAACAAGACCCTCTCACTATCTCCTCACCAAAAAAGGGACATTACATCACTAAGTGTTTAAACCCTTGTTCAGACGCTTTGAGGGCTGACACAGTATTATGAATGTCGTGTGTCTGGGGTGGCCTTATCTCCTCTGTTCAAAATGATTTTAATTGCAGACAACTAACTGTGCTGAACTGCACAAAAGGTAATGCAAATTACATCTAATTTGCATAGATTGTTTAATCAAATTACAACCCATCCCACAGAGACCAGTTCAATAGAATCCTTTGGCAGCGATGTCACAACACTTGAAACATCGATGTAAACAAGTGGGAGACAGTCCATTCATGTTACCTCAACTAATAGGCACCATTTACATCTTAAAGGGACAGTTCATCCCAGAATCAAACCTATATGTTTTTCCTCTTACCTGTAGCGCTATTTATCAATCTATATTGTTTTGGTGTGAGTTGCTGAGTGTTGGAGATATCAGCCGTAGAGATGTCTGCCTTCTCTCCAATATAAGGGAACTGCTTTTGGTTTTTTAAACAAATTATAATAGTGTCTTTTTTTCCACGATTAATGGTGTTGGTATAGGAGATAGGTATCCTATGCGGTGTAGATTGTGTTGTATGTATTTGGGTTGGACGACTGCCTGCAAAGCAAATTGTCCAAATTGCCCCCACAGCAATGTCTCTTTCCAGAAATCATGACCTGGTTACTCAAGATAATCCACAGACCTTGTTGTGAGCAGTTTCATGTAGGAACTATCTTCCTACCAAACTACACCCACCAACCGTAAAACAGCACAAAAGGAAGCGTGCATCTACTCACGGACAAGAGGCTCGTGCTCATGACAATGTGAGATGTAAACATTAAGGGTATCCTCCTAGGTAGGTGGGTAGGTAGGTAGGTAGGTAGGTAGGTAGATAGATAGATAGATAGATAGATAGATAGATAGATAGATAGATAGATAGTTGAGCTAGCAGTAGATTAGTGCTTTCTTTGGTGCAGTGATCAGGTTATATTTTGGTATAAAGAAAATGATTCCTTCATGAAACTGCTCACAACAAGGTCTGTGGATTATCTTGAGTGACTGGGTCAAGATCTCTAGCAAGAGACAATGCTGTTGAGTTTTTCAAATTGATTTTTTTTTTTTGTCACTTTGAGCACCTCAAGCTGAGTGCCATTGATTGATTGAAAAAACTGAAGTATCCTTGAGGGGCAGTTTGCTTTACAGACAGTTGTCCAACAAAAATACATACAATACAATACACACAGCACAGCATAAGATCCATATTTGCTATACTGATACTATATATCATGGAAAAAGAAGACACTATGTCATGACATCCAGCATTATATATAATGTAATAGCAGTTACATTACGTCGAAGAGAAGGCAGACATTTCCAAGACTGACACCAAAACAATCTAGATTGATATATAGCACTACAGGTAAGAGGGAATATTTTAATTTTAGAGTGAACTGTCACTTTAACTTTTTTTTACCCATGTGCTCCACCTTAAGTTGTGTTTCATTATCTGGAATTAAATCAAGGTCAAACTACACCTACATGTGCAACACCTCTGGGACTCGGAGAGGAAGAAAGGCACTCCTCTGCAAACCCCAATAGTTGGATTTTAAATATTTCATTACTCCTTTTTCAGCTTAACTTGCAGAAAAGAGAAGTGGGGCGGTGAAAAGCATTGATAGCACAGTGTGCAGCAGTTATGAGACAACAGAGTGGGCTGAGTGAGTGTGCCTGCAGTCTCTCCTGCTCAAAATCAAGCTGTGCCTAGCTAAGTCTGTAAGCAGTGCGGGCTGATTGCCTGAGTGTTTCAATCTAGTCATTCCTGTGTGCGCTTTGACACTGATGCCAACAGACAGCCGACTTCTCCATGTGTAAGCAAACCAGGCTTTTCACCTGAGGCAGATCTTTGATGTTTAGGACCTGCAAATGGAAATAAGAAGAAACATAGGTGTAATACTCTCGATGTGGCTTTTACAAAGACTGACGGCAGCATAAAATATTTAGAACAATAAGTAAATTTGCTGAAAATCATGAAACTCTACAGACTGTTGTTGCACTACTGCAAAGTTACAATTGATTAATTATTTTTAACAAACCTGTCGCAGTTCGTGGTTTACTCCTGGTAGTAATGCTTTTAGCTGACTTCTAAAATCTTTAGATCTTGGCACTGTATCTGATGACATGACACAGCATTTAAAAATGCATGGCTGTTGAAGGCCTCATGCTACCCTGATATCCATTAAAGCTGCAGGTGATGGACACATGCATTTACTCTCTGTTCTGCCTTTGAGGCTAAAACATACGGCTGTATATAATTTGTCCACAGTAGGTCCATATTGAGCCATATACAACACATTCCCCTTAGCAACAGTGACATGCAGTATGTCACATAATGATAATTATAGAAATGAAAACTAGAATTTGTTTGTGGCGCTCACAGCATCAGGAAAATTACCTTTAAAAGACACAGCAGTAGCATGTCTTTCTGACCCAGTTATTTAGGATAATTCACAGAGCTGTGGACAGTATTTTGCATTTTCTACCTTGAAGGGGACCTGAACACTTTCTAAAAGTTTTTTCTACTCTGCTACAGTGTGCTGTCATAATGTGTGAGATTTCTTTATATGGTCATCTGCTCCAGGCACACTGCTACAAGTGCTTGCATTACATTGCCTGCCCTGCTACATGTAGCTACATGCTAATGTCAGGGAAACAGTGGTGTTGGCCGCTGATGTTGTTAATATCTGTCCACTATCGATCATATTCCTACTGGAAAATGGATGGTTTTGTTGAGCTTTTATTGGTAAATTTTTTCTCGCTAAGAAGTGCGGCATTTTTTCGTTACAGTCATTCCCTTGCCACAAGTAAACTACAAACTGTACATGTAGCAATGTGCTAACTTCAGGGAGACATGTAAACTTGATTGCAGATGTTGTTAATTCCTCCCCAGTTGTGTTAAGAAGCTTTCACTGGTTATTTTTCACAGTAGAAAGTGCCATTATTCTCTGCTACATTCATATGCCGGCTGCAAGTCCAACAATAATATACATGTAGCTACATGCTAACGTCAGGCAAACATGAAATCTTGGTTGCTAATGTTGCAAATTTCTTCATGATTACCTTTAGAAGCTTTTATTCAAGATATTCCATGGTAGAAAGTGAAGCTATTCTCTGTAACAGTCAGTCCTTGGCTGCAAGTACATTGCTAATGTCCATGTAGCTACATGCTAACATCAGGGACACATGTAATCTCGCCCACTGATGTTGTTCATTTCTGCCTTATTTCGATCATATTTTTACTAATGGCTGGTTTTATTAAGAAACTTTTATTGGTGATTTTTCATGCTAAAAAATGCAGCATTTTTCTGTTACAGTTATTCCCCAGCTGCAAGAAAACTGCAAACTATACATATAGCTACATGCTAATGTTAGGGAAACATGTAAACTAGGTTGCCAAATGTCTCCCTGATTGTGTTAAGAAGCTTCTACTGGTCATTTTTCAGAGTAGAAACTGCTGCTATTCTCTGTTACCGTCATACTCCAGCTGCAAGTCCACGGCTAATATACATGTAGCTACATGCTGACGTCTGGCAAACATGTAAAATTGGTTGCCACTGTCTTAAATTTATCCACGATTTTGGACGATTTAGAATCATATTGTTGCTTGAACATGTCTGGTTGTGTTAAACAGACACTAAACAGAGCATGTTGGACAGTGGGTGAATACAGGTGTTCCAGCACAGACAGTGTGAGGAAAAAAATGTATTTTTGAGAACATTAAAGCATGTAAACATGTCTTAATAGAAACTGTAAATACAAGTATGAACCTGAAAATTTTATTTTTCAGTGCACAAAGAAAATCCACATGCCTTCTATTGTTTCCATCATGTGTGGAGAACAAAGGGGAATTGTATAATGGGCCTCCATGTCACATGCAATTCATATTGTTTATAATGCAATATTAAATTACCGGGAAATGTATTCATGCATGAAGCACATGTGAATAATGTGCAAAGCTTTCTCAAAAACAATCTGCCACCTTTTGTTGTTTACCAATTAAAAACTCTTCTGTTAACTTGGCTGAGCTCTACCTAACACATTCACGGCTGCTTTAAGAACTCATTTCCCATCATTTTTCCTTTAGATAAAGCATCACCACCATTTTGGCTGACCAAAGCTACCTTTTGTGCTCTTAAAACATTTAACAAAAGTGAAGTAAAACGGAAATAAAGGGCACTCTGCTGCAGCTGCAGACTCACTGCTGGTGCCTGTGTCAGGATCTGATGCCTCCATTAACACTGACTAGTTGATTAACTGAGAGAACAGTACACAGGCAGGTAATGTATTCACTGAGTCGATGGCAATGGCTTTAACACAAAAGTGTCAGTGTCTGCACAGGTAATCTGTTTGAGAGGAGACACGCTGTGACTGGCTGGATGCATCCACTGCTGTGAGGACTGCTTTAAAAACATTTTATTCCTTGGTTCAAATTGCAGATAATTTTATACATCACTTCATGGTGTCAGACAAAATGAGGTGATTGATGTAAACCGTATCCTTCTTATCCTGTCGTGACCTTTCTCTTGAGCTGTAAGGGGGAAAAAACTGCTGATTAAACCCAAAGTATCTGCAGGGTTTATGTAGAACACTCTTGCACAATTGAAACTCATTTCTGTTTGTGCTAAAGTAAGTTTCATACTCACATTGGGCATAATTACCTGTATTCCCTAATTAAATGTACTTATCTAAAGCTTTTTTCCCTCCTTGATTACTTATAAAGGGATATTTTCAGTTACACTGTAAGATATATTACCATATTTACAGGAAATATGTTATTGAAAAAGTTTTTCTTTCTCATTTGCATGCACCAAAAATACTGTATATGATTCAGGAAAGTAAAAGGAAGAATGTTGAGAATATTTCTCGTGTGGTTCACATAATGTGGATAAATCTGTGCTGCAAGAATTCATCGCTTGATGCTTTCCATTCAAACACAAAGAATGAATACTGTAAGTGATTTCACGTTACTCCTGAGGCACGTAACAGATTGTTTGGCACGATGGAAATCGTTTGGATCAACCACATTTGTTCTCCCCACATATTAATGACAGAATTTCTAGAAAGTTACATTTGTTATGCTCATTCACAGATATCGATTCCTCACGCACAAACTGCGCTATCATTTAAATCTAATGGCACAACACCCTTGAATGACTTTGGAGCAAGTCCATCCACTCACTGTACTCATCCGCGTGTCAATACTGCTCAGGTTTGACCAAGTAATGGTCACGCTCCAGCAGGGGTCAAAGGGATCTTGTGGGTTTACCATCTGTACTGTTGACTTTGCAGTGTCATTGAGACACATGAGACAGTAAATCTGGGGTCAAACCAAAGACAGCAGGTTGCAATATAAAGAGTAGTAAATCTTCTCCCTGATTTAGAAAGTCATGCATGACAAAATAAGGAATGTCACATTGTTAATGTGATTAAACTGCCGCTCTGTTGACATTTCATTTACTGCGTGCAGCAGTGTTGTGAGCTGCCAGAGGCTCCCAACACTGCTGAGGCTGTGGATCATGTCTCAGTTTATAGAGTTTCATCAGGAAGCCCAACAGGGTAGAGATCTTCACCCTGAGATGATATCATGCCATATGAAAGCACTAAAAGTAGTTTAGATGGGAAACTGCAGTATCCTTGGCAGTGACCCAGAAACTCCAGGAGTCAAATATGTATAACCTGAAAAAGTTATATGCAGAGTGACATGAAAACTCCTGTTAGTGCTCTGTGGCCTAGATTCACTGTACTGTATGTGTGAAACACAGTGTCCAACTATGAAAAAGTTAGCATCTACATTTTTGTGTCCTAAAAACATATGTGTCAGTGTTGATTTCTTTTAACCATGATCTTTTTCTAATCCTAACCAAGTCGTCGTTGTGCCAAAACAAAACCTTATTTTGTTGTTTTAAATTGGGAGCTTGTTGCAATAACTGAAGGCTATCGTAAGAAATCTGACAGAAACTCTTGTGCATACATTATCTGCATCATCTGCTTGTTTACAAACAACCATTATTCCTACAAATTAAGTGTCTGAAACTGTGTATCTTAAAAGACATCATTTTAGGGCAAAACGAAAAAAAGGTAACATTTTCTCATAACATTTATACTTTGTGCAACAACTCCTCCAACTTGTCATTTGTCCCATGCACCAACATTTTTCTGTTCCTTCCAAAACTGTTAGCAGCTACTGTTAAACAATATATCTATTTTATGATGCAACAACATCATGGTTAAGAAAAACAACTTGTTATATCTATGAAACCATCATGAATTGGTTAAAATGACCTTCTTCTTGAATGTTAAGGGAGCTTCTCTTCATGGGGACATTAGCAAACATGTAGTTAAAGGGAAATTTCTGTTTATTTCAACCTGTCTCCTATCGTCCTAAATTTGTTTCAAGTGACTAGTGACATAAAAATAATAGTTAGCATGTTAGCCGTTAGCCTAGATACAGCCGGGGCACATTGTAGCGTCAGACCTGTTAAAACGTAA